>NC_089839.1:292246122-292388622 GCF_035609145.1 Eleutherodactylus coqui
ATAAATACAGCCCCAGAACCAAGCTCATAACAAATAAAGTACCAGAACCAAGTTAAGTACATTAATATAGCACCAAACATAACATAAATACAGCACAAACAAGGCAGAGTACAGTTACAACATGAGAACAAAGCTCAATATATAAATACAGCATCAGAACCAAGCTCAGTACATAAATGCAGCACTAGAATCAAGCTCATAACATAAATACTGTACAAACAAACCTCAGTACAGTTACCATACCAGAACCAAACTCAGTGCATAAATAGAGCACTAGAGCCAAGCTCATAACAAATGCAGAAGAAATCAAGCTCAGTACATAGATCCAATACCAGAAACCAGCTCATTACATAAATACAGCCCCAGAACCAACCTCAGTACACAGATACAATATCGGAACCAAGCTCAGTATATAAATACAGCATCAGAACCAAAGTCAGTATATAGATACAGCACAAGGGCCAAGATCATAACAAATGCAGCACAAACCAAGCTTGGCAACTAAATACAATACCAGAACCAAGCTCATAACAAAAATGCAACCCCCAGCATCAAGTTCATAACCTAAATACATAAGCAGAACTAAGCGAATTTGTTGTGTGGGACGCCGATGGCTGTCACCTGCGACACAAAACATAGTGAGGAAGACGCAGAGCTAGGAGGGTGTTGCTTCATGTAGCTCCACAAGACACTGCTGCTTTCCCGCAAGCTGGCAGCCAGCGCCAAGGGTCGCATGTAGCTAAAGCCAGACGTGGGTATGGTGGAGGCACAACCCCAATGAAGTGTGTCGACATGGCGTTGGCAGTCGCACTCGCTTTCCTCCTCCTCGTCTTTAGCGCAGAGTGAATTATCCATTTCTGATTCCCACAGTCTATTAAGGATTTATTTCCAGGCTCTTGCTTGGATTCATAGTGAATATGCCCTGGCGGCGGCGGCGGCGGCGGTGGCGTCCAGGTCCAAGTAATCAATCATTGTCTAGCTGTTTGAGTCAGTGTAAGCCCCCATTCTGTTCACTGTCAGCCTGACATCCTGCGCTCTCTGCTTCCTCATTATTATCACTGGGAGCGAACTTAATCCTCCAGTACAAAAATCTGCAAATATTCCAGCAAGCGCACAAGTCTCCAGATGATTCAGGCGCGAATTCCACTCAAACGAGGGCAAATTACAGGGGTCATTCCCTGACTGGTAGTCCAGAATGCTGCACTGGTTCACACGGGGGCAAGAGTGGCGCAATTCTTAACAGCTAGGTTCAAAAAGTTAAATTACAAAAATACGTTTTTTTGAGGCTATCGCACATGATAGGCTTAGATACACCAGCTCATCACATATTATCACATGTGGTAGGCTAAGGCTCTATTCACATAAGCAATGTGGCTACCGTTTACATCTTACCATAGAACCCACCGGCGCCACTGATTTGGAATTATGTCAACCGGGGTTCTATCTTGGTGCCGTGGATACATGGACTCAGTAGACAGTATGACCATAATAGGCTAAGTCTTTGTTCACATCACCATGTAGTGCTATTTTGTCCTGTCAATTCTGGCAAAATGCTGGATGGTCGGATAGAAACCGAATGGATCCCATTATAGTCAATGGGTACTGTTCGGCGCCATTTTGTTCCATCATATGATAGTTCTATTTGGCGAGAATGGAGCAGAAAAACGGAAACTCCTAACACTGATGTGAGGAAACCTTTAGATGCAAGGCTTAGTGGACAGTATCAAATATTAGATACATGGCTCATCAAACAGTACCACGTATGACAGGCTTGGACCTAGTTAGATGGGCGAAATTCTCGTACATACGCATATAGGTGCATTAAAGTCAGACCCTTTTTCACGTATCAAAATTGAGCATCCTCGTGTGAATAGGGCTGGCTTTACGCGTGACAACTATCGTCTGAACAGTCGCTCGAAATAGTCGCAAAGCGTACGAACGACTGTCCTTTGTGCGATTTTACATAAAGCAAGAGAACGGCGCTTGCCAGAGCTGGTCTGAGAGGTGCTCTGTACCTGAGGTCTCTTCTGTCTGCCAGACCCATGACCGGGAAGTGGAAAGGAGAGCTGTGACAAGCGTTGTGGGCACCATTTTTTTGAAGCCTGCCATAAGGCTACAAAGAGGAGTTCTTCCCCTATGATGATGTTAGGCACATCACTGCCTAGAAGATTAATGTACTTCATAGGGCATAATGCAGGGATAGGCCCACCCAAGTGCCACTGCCTGCAAGGTCGATAGCAGGCCTGCAAGACAGTACAAAAGCTTTTGCAAGAAGAGACCGGTGAGCAGCCATGGCGTGTAAGAGAAGGTCGGGCCAAAAGACACAGACTGCACGGAAGAAGAGGGAGGCTCCATTCCCACACAAGACTTGGTCCTGGAAGAGGACAATGCCAGTTGGGATAAAGATGCCAGACACATAAGACGGGTCTCGTATGACTAAGTGGGCGCACACTAGAGACACTTAACTGACTTTGTGGATTATGACAGACATATGTGATGAGTAATTACAGGTTGAGTAGACTGCTTTCGTGGGGCTCAATGACAGCTATTTACTGGGATGGCAGGGTACTTCACTGCGGCGCTATACGTATAGAGAAGTTATGTGATGTACCGCCTTTAGTACAGCTATATTTGATGTACCTACAGTCTACGAGTAGTCGGTGCTCCGAAATTAATGAGAAAGACGGTCTGAGTGCTGGTCCTGTGGAATGGAAACATTCATCCGGTTGCTGTTTAGTAACATTTATTTTTATAGAAACATCTGTTCTCCGTCTCCGTCTGTCAGTTGCTGCGCCATTCTGAACCAGTTGTCGCACCCTCACCTACAATGGAGGCGTGAGGTTCTTTGGCGCGCATGGATTTAAAATTTTGTCTCCTCCTCAATGCACGCTCATTGGTTGTCGAGTCCACTGAACACACGTAAATACATGCCTGCGGTCTTCTGCTGCGAGAGGCTGAGAGCACCGAGTGTTCTTTCTAAGGCCAAACCAGCGAGAGACCGTAGGAGAGAGTGTGCCATCAGCAGCGAGGGTTACTTCAAAGACCGGCAAGGACTGTTCAGTTGAGGATCACTTGCAAGTATCTACGTGTTTTTGGGAACTAATGAGTGTTAAGTGGGAGGGTAAAAATTTTTTTTTAAAAAAGGCGGTAGCCAATCAGCATTTGGCGGGAGGCGCACGCCGAACAAGGGCACACCTCCCTGCAAAGTTGTTGGCCAGTCGTTGAAGGACAAACGAGTACCTGTTTACATCAGACAATAATTACTCATCCAGCAACTATTTTTAGATAAAGTGTAACAAAGCGACTAGTCAACGAATTCTCACTCGTCAGCTGATTGGTTCTACACAAACAAGTGTTGCTTACATTTGCTCAATGGAGCGACCAATCAAACAGTGTTTCTCCCATGTAAAGCCATTTTAGCGTATGCTCACGTGCCGAAAATTGACACCGCAAATTCCGTGTGCGGATCTGCGCCAAAAACTGCAGCAGAAACCACAGATTTTGGTGCGTTTTTTTTGGTGGAGGAATTCGGGCAAGTAAATCCAAGTTGGATTCTGCCGTGTGAGCATAGCCTTATGTTTACACATAGCGCAAATTGGTGCGGATCTGCAGCTGATTTTACCCTTTCAATAGAATAGGTGACGTCTGCTGCGGATCTGCAGTAACGCTGAAGATTTTATGCGGTTTTCGATGCGTCAACGAGGATTTTGCTATGGAAATTGCACAGTTTTTACGCTACATGTAAATGTACCCTTCAGGCCCCCTTCACACAGGTGTAGCTGCACATGCAAAATTTGAATAGAGACCATTTATTTCAATGGTTTCATTCACAGGCGTATTATTATTCCTGCGCGAAAAAAACCAAAACAACATAGTATGCTCTATTTTTCTGCACATTTGTGCACCAAGAGTCTCCATAGAAGTGCGCAAAATATGCTTGGAGAAGTGTGAAGCATTGTGTAATTGCTCAGGAAAAAGAACACATCTGGAACTTATTAGACTAAACAGCCATTTCAATCTGTACGTTTTTTTTTGCCGCCCGCAAATGAACATACTTCGCTCACGCAAAAAGTACAGAAAAACACGCCGATGCGCACACAAAAAACATAGTTCATTATGCAACTACACAGCGCTCAGGCAAGCGCAAATAAGCATACGCTTGTGTGAAGGCAGCCTTAGATACATTGGGTCACGACAATCACAGGATAGGATTGCATATAGCACCACAGCAGGCAGTATCACGCATCCGAAGCTTAGATACATGATAGGATGACAGCAGACAGGATCACACAACAGATTTAGATACAGCAGCTCAACAGACAGTATCACATTTAATAGGCTTAGATATACACTGACTCATTGACATTACAAGGCATGATAGGCTTGGATACACCCAGTCATTAGACAATAGCACACATGATAGTCTTAGATACTGTACAAAACCTCCCTGTTTTGTATACTTTTTTCCCATCATATGATAAGCCTGTCGCGTTCCTCTCTCCGCTTGTTAGCGCTCGGCGATCAGTGCTGGCGCTCAACGCTAAGCGCTGATGGATCTCTTATTAGAAGCCCTGAACTCCTGGATATATCATGTTAATGATACTGTTACGTGGGTTTGGCGCGGGTCCAGCTGGCCACTGGTGCCAACATTTGAAGACTTCCAAGAGGAAATTAAATAACTGCCCAGCTGGAAACACAAATTCATTTGTAGTGGTCAGATCCGAGCGTTTCCAAAGCGCAAGCATGGCTTCCTCAAAGGGAGGCTTCTCAGAACAAAGAGTAGAGGCACTAATTAACTCCATCCGCTCTGGATATGAGTTGGTTAAGTGGGGCAGTATCAAATAGCTCTGTTTTTCTTACACAGAACTACATATCCCCTGCATGGAAAGAGTTAAGGGGGACATGTCAGTTGTACTCAGTAACTAGCTCCTAAACTTCCCCCGGTGGTGACTGCAGGCAACTACAATTTTATTATTCAAGTGTATGACATTTTTATCTGTTCTGAGGGAAGAGAGGTGGCAATCATTATGGTTACCGGTGAAGCGGGGTGATGGAGTTGTATATGGCACATTGGTGATGGGCGGCGGCAGAGGTAGCACACATTTTCAGAGGAACCAAACTTTACTTAATGAATTTGCTTCTCCTTAGCAGGGCTCCATATATTTAAACATTACGTAAGGGAACAAGTCCACTTATGAAGCTGATGACATTTGCAAGAATTGGCTGCTCTATCTTCAGCACCGCCACCTCAGTGCCAAGAATTGCAGTAAGGGAGATTTCCTTTCCTCCCACGTGCTGCGGGGTGTTTCGCCCCAGTGGTCTGGTCACTCTCCTATCTTCCATGCCTGATGCTTACTTCGGCCCCAAGGTCATCAGGGCTCTTGGTGGTCTTTGCACTGTTCCCAAGAAGACTGCCTCCGCCACTTGAAGGTTTTGCTGGCTCTGGCTCACACGCCTCTGCTGCTTGGTGGCTCTGCTCTACCCCGAGACGCATCTCCTTTTCTTATATAGGATGCCTGCAGAGCATCTCAAATGTTCCCGAAAATTGAGGGCTGGGGCTCCGCATTTGCAATTAAGTCTTCGTGTGAATATTCACACTGGTGAGTTAATATTTGCCAGTGTATCCGATTGGCCCTATTACACCAGTGGAGCTCTCACAGGGATTGTCACTCAGCTTTCCCAGAATCCAGAACAGCACATTTTCTTAAACATTTGAGTTACATACATGTACTTGCTGAGATGCTTTCCTTATCTAAGGAGAGCAATAAATTTCACCCCCCCCCCACCTTTTGGTCATTAGGTTTGCAATGCTAAAGTCAGCTGGCCAGTCAATTGGAACCTGATTAGCCACTCCCAGCTGTTTCCTAGTCATACCTTAAACTTTTACTATAATATCAGTGTAAGCATGCATGCCACGCGGGTGGCTGCCACGCGAATATAATGCTGTTATGAAGTATGCTGTAGAAAGTATGAGACAGTTTGACCATGGCAGTTCGACATGGTAGGAGACAGGTAGGCCACAAACTCTGCCTAAATACTTTGCACTTCAAAGCTATCGCTAATGCTGTCACCTCTGTTCTCATTCTTGCTCTCAGTTTCAGAACTTCTTTCAAGTGCCCACCTCTGGGGCACTCTATACACATTAGCCCCTCTCTCCTGTCCTCGCCTATGCACAGCTCTCATGCACTCTTTACCTTCTTGCTTAGCCTCAAACCCCCTAGTGCCACTAACAAAAATAACAGCCGCCCTCATAAATCTCCTAGCCATCTGCTAACCCTCTCTATCCTGCTGCTACTAGCTGCTGGGGATATCTCTCCCAATCCTGGCCCACCCTCCACTGCTCCTAGCTATTACCCCCTACCGGGCTCACTAATAAAATCCCCAAGCCCAACTGATAGCCCATGCATAGCCTCCCCTGACTCCTTTAAATGTGCCCTCTGGAACTGCCAGTCAGCATGTAATAAACTGCCCATCATCCATGACTTTTTTACTGCTAAATCTTTAAACCTGCTAGCTCTAACAGAAACGTGGATACAGCAGTCTGACACGGCCTCCCCTGCTGCATTGTCTTACAATGGCCTGCAGTTCTCCCATACCCCGAGACCAGATGACAGGCGTGGCGGAGGAGTAGGTGCTCTTCTTTCCCCGAAATGCACCTACCAGGTCATCCCCCCTGTACCCTCACTCACTTTTCCATCATTTGAGGTACATATGCTACGGCTTTTCCGCCCGCTGTCCATGCGAGTAGCAGTTATCTATCGCCCCCCAGGCGCTCCTCGCCTGTTTTTGGACCACTTTGCTGCCTGGCTCCCCCACTTCCTATCCTGTGAAATTCCAACCCTCATCTTAGGTGATTTTAACATCCCCACTAATGACCCTATGTCCCCTTCTGCCTCTAAGCTTCTTTCGCTCACCTCCTCCCTTGGTCTCTCTCAACTCACAGCCTCTCCCACTCACAGGGATGGCAACACTCTTGATCTGGTCTTCTTCCGTCTCTGCTCTGTTTCCAACTTCACTAACTCCCCTCTCCCACTCTCGGATCATAACTTCCTCTCTTTCTCTGTCACGCTCCCTACCATCTCTCCAGACCCACCTACCTACAGTACCTACAGGAACCTTAAGGCCATTCACACCCAGGACTTTGCTGAATCCCTACAGTCCTCTCTGTCCCCCATCTCTCTCCTCTCCTGCCCCAACCTGGCTGCCGCTCACTACAACACCGCTCTCAAACATGCCCTGGATGAAGCAGCGCCCCCCAGAACCCGAGCCATTCGATGTAGAACACGGCAACCCTGGCTCACACCTCATACACGCTTCATCCGGCGGTGCTCTAGAAGTGCTGAACGGCTGTGGAGGAAATCGCAAACGGCACCAGACTTCCTCCACTACAAATTCATGCTCAGAACCTACAACCTCGCCCTCCACCATGCCAAACAAGTCTACTTCACCTCTCTAGTCTCCTCATTATCGCACAACCCTAAACGGCTCTTTGATACTTTTCACTCCCTTCTCAGCCCAAAACCGCAGCCCCCAGTGACGGATCTCAGTGCTGAAGAGTTGGCTGCTTACTTCAAAAAGAAAATAGACGACATCCGTCAGGAAATAACTTCCCAATCCCAGACTAGCCCTGACCCTAGTCCTGTCAGCACTGCATCTAGCTCCTGCTCACTGTCTGTACTCAGACCAGCGACAGAGGAAGAAGTCTCCAAATTGCTCTTCTCTGCTCGCCCCACCACCTGCGCTAGCGACCCTCTCCCCTCACACCTCCTCCGTTCCTTCTCCCCAGTGGTCATCTCCCATCTCACCACTATATTCAACCTCTCTCTGACCTCTGGCATCTTTCCCTCTTCTTTCAAACACGCCATCATATCCCCACTGCTAAAGAAACCGACTCTGGACGCGACTGATGCTGCCAACTACAGACCCATCTCAAACCTCCCCTTCATCTCCAAACTACTAGAACGCCTAGTTTACTCCCGCCTTGTAAGCTATTTATCAGAGAACTCTCTCCTAGACCCCCTACAGTCTGGCTTCCGACCTCAACACTCGACAGAAACTGCCCTTACTAGGGTATCCAATGACCTACTGTCAGCCAAATCGAGGGGCGATTACTCCCTACTGATCCTCCTTGACCTTTCTGCAGCGTTTGACACTGTTGACCACAAACTCCTCCTCAGTATGCTACGCTCCATTGGCCTAAAGGACACTGCCCTCTCCTGGTTCTCCTCTTACCTATCTGACCGCTCTTTCAGTGTCTCCTTTGCTGGCTCTACCTCCCCTCCTCTTCCCCTTGCTGTTGGGGTCCCCCAGGGCTCGGTCCTTGGCCCCCTTCTCTTCTCTATCTACACAGCCCCTATTGGACAAACCATCAGGAGTTTTGGCCTCAAATACCACCTGTACGCTGATGACACCCAGCTATACACCTCTGCCCGTGACATCTCTGCACCCTTCCTCCAAAACATCACTAACTGTCTGTCCGCTGTCT
Source organism: Eleutherodactylus coqui (assembly GCF_035609145.1). NCBI lineage: Eukaryota > Metazoa > Chordata > Amphibia > Anura > Eleutherodactylidae > Eleutherodactylus > Eleutherodactylus coqui. Next base: position 292,254,608 of record NC_089839.1, read on the forward strand.
CTAACACCATGTCCTCTCTCTACCTAAAACTAAACCTCTCTAAAACTGACTTACTGGTATTTCCACCCTCCACTAACCGACCTCATCCTGACATCTCCATCTCAGTGTGTGGCGCCACCATAACTCCTAGACAACACGCCCGCTGCCTTGGGGTCATATTTGACTCTGATCTCTCTTTTGCCCCCTACATCCAATCTCTGGCCCGAACATGTCAGCTGCACCTCAAGAACATCGCAAGAATCCGCTCTTTTCTCACTGTGGAGACGTTAAAAACGCTTATTGTCGCCCTCATCCACTCCCGGCTCGATTATTGCAACTCGTTGCTGATCGGCCTCCCCTGTACCAGACTCTACCCTCTCCAATCCATCCTGAATGCAGCAGCCAGGCTCATATTCCTGTCCAGCCGCTACTCGGACGCCTCTGTCCTGTGCCGGTCACTGCACTGGCTGCCCGTTAAATACAGAATTCAATTCAAACTCGCTACCTTCATCCACAAAGCCCTCCACAGTACAGCGCCACCCTATATCGCCTCCCTCATCTCAATCCATCAACCAGCCCGGGCTCTCCGCTCTGCTAATGAAACCAGACTGAGCGCCCCTTTAATTCGAACTTCTCATTCCCGCCTCCAAGACTTCTCCAGAGCAGCACCGGTCCTCTGGAACGCACTACCAAAGGCTACCCGAGCAATCCAGGACTCGCAGAACTTCAGGCGTGCTCTAAAAACGCACCTCTTCAGGGAGGCATACCGCATTCCCTAAACAAACCTCTCTGTACTCCGCCTGATAACATGCTCCCTGACCTACTGACTGCAATCCCTGCTAGCCATCATAAACCGCTCCTGCAGTCACACCGTTTCTGCCGTCACATGGCTAAATGTCTGACCATTGTCTATGTGTATAGCATCGCTCACTCTCCACCTCGCCATACTGTGCACATCTCCAGCCCCTTTACCCTCTGTATCACCCCATTACTTGGAGTATGTAAGCTCGTTGGAGCAGGACCCTCACCCCTATTGTTTCCATCAACTGATTACTATATGTAACCGTGGTTCTGTAATGTTTGTATTTTGTCTTTCTGTATTCCCCCTGTCTATGTAAGCGCTGCGGAATATGTTGGCGCTATACAAATAAAGATTATTATTATTATTATTATTATGTACTAAAATTCTTCCCATAGATACATGATGGAAATTCCCATCCAGAAGAGGAAGCTCCAGTCCACTACACAGGCGGCTGGTAAGGTCAGCGCTCCAAGCTCCGTGAATAGAATTAGCAGCAAGATTGTCGCTCGCTTTATCAACGCAAAGTAAACACTGGCTGATGCCCGCACCGCGCTGGAACAGGCGGACAAAAGGCAGACTGCACTAAGTCAACACATACTCTTTCCCACTATTGAAAAACACTTGCTGGGGAGGTCTTAATCCCTTTAAGCAGACCGTACTGAATGGATTATCAACCGAAAAGTCTGCGTAAATCAGGGCTAAATTAGATGAGGAGAGATGAACACAACGCCAGATACCAAGGGGTTAATATAGATAGAGAGATAGAGAGATAGATATTAGATAGATAGATAGATAGATAGATAGATAGATAGATAGATAGATAGATATGAGAGAGATAGATAGATAGATATGAGAGAGATAGATAGATAGATATGAGATAGATAGATATGAGATAGATAGATAGATAGATATGAGATAGATAGATAGATAGATAGATAGATAGATAGATAGATAGATAGATAGATAGATATGAGATAGATAGATAGATAGATAGATAGATATGAGATAGATAGATATGAGAGAGATAGATAGATAGATATGAGATAGATAGATATGAGATAGATGGATAGATAGATAGATAGATAGATAGATAGATAGATAGATAGATAGATAGATAGATAGATAGATAGATAGATAGATAGATAGATAGCAGAGGCGTAACTTGAAGCTTCTGGGCCCCAATGCAAAACCTGTAATGGGGCCCCCAACTATAACGCTTTATTAATAGTACTGGGCTACCTATATGGAGAAGAGGGGCCTTATGGGCCCCCTAAGGCTCCTGGGCCCGGGTGAAACCGCATCCCCTGCACCCTCTATAGTTACGCCCCTGATAGATAGATAGATAGATAGATAGATAGATAGATAGATAGATAGATAGATAGATAGATAGATAGATAGATAGATAGATAGCAGGGGCATTGCTAAAGGCTCATGGGCCCAGGTGCAAAAGTTTCTCTTGGGGTCCTTTAACTTCTCGTAACCCCTTAACGCAGAGGCGTAACTTGAAGCTCCTGGGCCCCAATGCAAGACCTGAAACAGGGACCCCAACTATAATGCTTTATTCATAGTACTGGGCTCCCTATATGGAGAAGAAAGGCTCCTGGGCCCGGGTGCAACCGCATGCCCTATAGTTTCGTCAGAGATAGATTGATAGATAGATTTGAGATGGATAGATAGATAGATAGATAGATATGGGATAGATAGATAGATAGATAGATAGATAGATAGATAGATAGATAGATAGATAGATAGATAGATAGATAGATGGTGTTTGCCCTCTTAGGTCCACCGGGCCAGATAATCTTCTCCCTCCATATGGCAGTGTCTTGTGACACTACAGGAATAATACTCTTTATGCCTCTAATGTTTTGAGACAAACCTGTTAGTCTATCGGGGTCCCGCAACACAATTGCTCACTATATTTATGTTATGAGCTTGGTTCTGTTGATGTATTTATGTTATGAACTTGCTGCTGCAGCTGTATTTATGTTAAGGGCTTGGTTCTCGTGTTGTATTTATGTAGTGAGGTTAGCTCAGGTGCTGCATTTATGTATTGAGTTAAGTTCTGGTGCTATATCTTTGTGATCAGCTTGGATCTCGTGCTGTAATGTACTGAGGTTGGTTCTTGTGCTGTATTTATTTATATATTTGAGCTTGGTTCTGATACAGTATTTATTCACTAAGGGTTAAAAAGTTAGCAAAGCAAAAATCTTATTATTATTGATCCTTGAAGGGAACTCCACTCATAATCTGGAAATTCAAGTTTTATAGTGGGTGATCCCAATTGCTGTATTGATGTTATGAGCTTGGATCTAGTGCTGTATTTATTTTAAGAGATTGGTTCTGGTATTGCATCTGTACTGAGCTTGGTTCAGGTGCTGTATTTATGCTATGAGTTTGTTTCTGGTGCTGTGTACTGAACTTGGTTCTGGTGCTGTATTTATGTATTAAGGTTAGTTTTGATGCTGAATTTATGTACTAAGATTGGTTTATGTGATATTCATTTACTGAGCTTAGCTCTGGTGCTGTATCAGTGTACCTGAGTTTGGTTCTGGTACAGTATTTATTCTCTGCGTTGTTCTCGTGCTGCATTTATGTACTGAGATTGCTGTGTTCATGTACTGAGTTTGGTTCTGGTGTTGTATCTATGTACTTGAGCTTGGTTCTGGTACAGTATTTATTCACTGAGCTGTTCTGGTGTGGGTATGCTGCTAACTTGTTGGCAAACTGCGTATCATTGGAGTATATATAGTTTTTTTCTTACAATGACAGGGTGCCTTAAAAAATCCAAACAAGGTGCCATGTAACCTAAGCCCAGCACTGACTATATGATGACACTATTCAGGCATTGTATGGCAAGATCAAGAAAAGGGAACCCCGGTCTTTCCAAAATATTTGAACCCTGGTCACAGTAGTCACCAGTTTTCTGCAGCTTCTGTTGCTAGGCGACAGTCGGAATGACTTTACAATTCCTCGATTGTCCCTTTAAGACGATACGTATACTTAATATAAAACAAATATCAACCCCTCATTCCGAAATCATTATGCTTCTACGGTAAAGAAAAAAAAACACGGACCACATGAAATAATACTCAGACTCCCTGACACTGGGAATTTGGAATATATGGAGCTGACATGGCATCGCCGGATAGATTTCCCGTGTGCCTTGGCAGCAGCGGTCCCGTACGTTATAAGGTAGCGTGTTTTTCTTACTTATTATTTTTTTTCCTTACATTGTAATTTCTGCTGAATTGGAACCCGTGGCGGCTGGAGGTGAGGCGCGCACGTTAATTGCCTGGGGATCCCTTAACTCCTGAGATAGTTACCTTTTTTATGGGCCATAGGGGGGGGGGGGGGGGGGTTCTGGCTGCCTAAGAATAATGGCTGCTATCCAAGGCTTGCTATGACTGTCTTTTAAGGTTGCCGTAGCGACAGAGCACAACATGGCAGCTCTGTATGAAGAAATTAAGCCATTTAAGCTTGAATTCACTTACATTTTTAGTTTTCGTTTTTTTTTTACAAAAACGTATTTTTAAAACAGCATAAAAGCCGCACCAAAAACCACATATTTTTGCCATGCAGTAGTGGGTACAACTTTCTGATCCATTACTGTTACTTAGGAAAGTTCTTTAAGGACAGTTTAAGAGTTAAAGTCCACACTATGGCCTTCTGCAGATTTAGGGAAGCAAAATTGAACTCTATGGTGTTCAATTCCCCTGCAGCGCCACCCCAGGAGACATAAGGTACTACATAATTCCCACCGAAATCAATGCACTGCTTGTGTAATGTATGCACAGGCCGGGTCCTCCAGAGTGAGGGTCGCTCTTTGTAGCCACTTTATGCACAGAATTCCCTAATAGACTGGGGTATATAGACTGGACATGGCTTTTAAACTATAGATTTTGTTCTCGGAACAGCATTTTAGCCAACATAATGGCCACTTATGTATGTGAGATTAATAAGGTCTTATCTCCCTAGGCGCTACTGTGTGCTGCTTAGCCATTGGGATATTCCAATTATAGCCATGACTGCTAATCTTCCAAACAAGGATATCTACATCTAAAACCAGAAAATCCCTGTAATTCCACAGATTGTAAAGTACTGAGGTCTGTAATGCGATCCGACAAAATGGTGGGGGCTCGATAAATGCTCACGGTCACAGAAGACGACCCAACACTCCTCAATGTGATTAAACCAATTACTATACGATCCACCGGCTACCAAGTTCCAAACTGTACAAAGACATCTGATAAATCTACATACACTGTGATATATATATATTTATTTATTTATTTAATGGGTCATTTAATCTATCATTGATGGGACTCCCGCTATTTGAATCTAGAGGGGAATATGAATCCCTGTAAACCCAAGGCCGCCACTGAACGGCTTGGAAAACACACCACTTTTTAGTCAAATTTGCACACACTATGCCCCTTTCACAGTCATGTTTGCAAACTAACCTAGGTCGAGAAGGGTATCATTTCTCCTTGTGGAGACTTATAAGGCCATGCATGCTCTTCTGGGAAATATGCAAATGAGAAGATGGTACAATACCCAATACCTCTACAGCGCCACTTGTCTTCTTCGGAAGGAAATGATAACCATGTACAGACAATCGTTTCGTACATTTGCCCCTCATTAGTGTGAGGTCATTATTCCTCTCACCCAGCCAAGCCAGAAACGTACTGCACACTGATGAAGGGTAAATACCCTGAAATGGCTGTCTGTACATGGATCTTCCCATTTGCAAACTTAACTCGTAAAGTGTGTTTTCTAGGAAGGTCCTTTGTTTTCTACAGATTGCCAGTGACCGGGTGTAATGGGCTAAAGTAGCCTGATTTTACTGTTATGCTGGTTTATTGCTCTGTATACTATATGTAAGCACTTGTGTCTTTAAGAGGAGTCATGTAAGGGGAAGCCATGCAGCTTCGAGGGCTTTAGTGAGCGTTCACGTGCCCAGGCGAATATTTGTTCGCACAGGCGAACTGATGGGCGAGCATTTATTCATCCGTGCAAATGTTTTAGGTGCCAAAATGCAACTCTGCCCTTGAGGTGGGCACATGGGAGCGGGAAGGTCTCTGGGTGAAGCAGGAAGTAGGCAAGAAAGGCAGTAATGCTGTAAGAGCACAGTCTGTACACCTATGGGCATTGGTGACGATCTGTAGTCCTATGGGTATTGGTGACGATCTGTAGACCTATGGCCATTGGTGACAATCCGTAGACCTACAGGCATTGGTGACAATCTGTAGACCTAAGGACATTGGTGATGGCTGGTAGACCTATTTGCATTGGTGACGATCTGTAGACCTACGGGCATTGGTGACAATCTGTAGACCTAAGGACATTGGTTATGGTTTGTAGACCTATTGGCATTGGTGACGTTCTATAGCCCTACGGGCATTGGTGACGGTCTGTAGACCTATGGGCATTGGTGACAATCTGTAGACCTACAGGCATTGGTAATGGTCTGTAGATCTATAGGCATTGGTGACAATCTGTAGACCTATAGGCATTAGTGACGATCTGTAGACCTACAGACATTGGTGATCATTTGTAAACCTATAGGCATTGGTGACAATTTGTAGACCTATGGGTATTGGTGACAGGTGTAGACCTATAGGCATTGGTGATGATCTGTAGACCTACTGGCATTGCTGATGGTCTGTAGACCCATAGTCATTGGTGACAATCTGTAGACCTATAGGCATTGGTGACGGTTTGTAAACCTATAGGCATTGGTGATGATCTGTATATCTATGGGCATTGGTGATGATCTGTAGACCTATAGACACTTGTGATGATCTGTAGACCTACGGGCATTGGTGATGGTCTGTAGACCTATAGGCATTGGTGACGATCTGTAGACCTATGGGCATTGGTGACGATCTGTGGACCTATAGGCGGTGGTGATGATCTGTAGACCTGCAGGCATTGGTGACGTTGGGTAGACCTATGGGCATTGGTGACGGTCTATAGACTTATAGGCATTGGTGATGGTTTGTAGACCTATAGACATTGGTGACGATCTGTAGACCTACAGGCATTGCTGACGGTCTGTAGGCCTACGGGCATTGCTGAGGGTCTGTAGACCTATGGGCATTGCTGACGGTCTGTGGACCTATAGGCATTGGTGACGATCTATGGACCTATAAGCATTGGTGACGATCTGTAGACCTTGACAAAGAGATCGAAACACATGTCAGGGTGTTTCCTTTATAATAGGTAGGTTAACTGTACACTTCTGACATGTTTATGGCTGACTCTTAATCATATTATTATACTTTTTAGGAGTTTTTTTTTTAGAGAGATTTACTGCCAAGGTTTACAATACTTTTCCATCATTTGTATATCTATGCACTTGCACTTTCTCAACAGACTGTATATAGCCTTTACCGCCTGTATTTATTAGTCCTATACCTTATATGATGAGTGTGATCCCACGTAGGAATGACAGGTGTCTCTGTATCATGGGTGGATCCAGAGGCGTAACTTGAAGCTCCCGGACCCTGATGCAAAACTTGTAACAGGGCCCCCAACTATAATGCTTTATTTATAGTACTGGGCTCCCTATATGGAGAAGAAAGGCCTTATAAGGCTCCTGGGCCCGTGTGCAACCGCATCCCCTGCATCCTCTATAGTTGCGCCCCTGGGTGGATCTTTGTATACTTTTGGTATATCTATTGCTGGTATGCAACCACGTTATTGCATGTTTATTAGGAGTCTATATAGAGAGGTTCATTACTAGGTTTATAGCATTTTTTTGCTATTTGTACATTTATACATTTGCCCCCTTCTTACTGACGCTGTCTGATCATTCCAATTTGTTATCATTTATCCTGACTGACTGTACAGATCTACAACGCTTCATGACATTCCACCAATTCCTTCTGGCTGTAACACCTTTCCACCAGTGTATTTGGCTGGAGCTGGATTATCACATATTCTGGACGATTGGACAGTCATGGAATACATTGGGCTCTATTTACTTAGACCAGCACCAATGTAGCCACGCTAACGCTTGTTGTGTGAGAGCGCTCCGGCGATAGTGCGGTGTGGATAGGCTATTGGTGAAAAACTGAATGGGAGCGGCACGCTACGCTAATAGCATACGAACACTCGCTGCAACAAATGAGCACTTGTGTTACATCTGGACTGAGAGGCACAAGACTAAATGTGATCTCCGATAGATTTGTCACATCTGGCGGCACCTCCATGTGCCAGACTGAAACCTACGCCAGCTATCAGTTAGCAAAGGCTGCAGCTATAATCTACACCAGTCTCTGGAGGAAGTTGCAGTAAGTCTGACAGGCTATGTGCCCCCTAATGCCCGGCCCCACCATCTTTAAAAAAAAACGTGCCCCGGCCAGTGTAGCAGCTCTAGAAGTCACACTTTTGGCCCTGGCACTAAAACTGCAACTTCTTGATGCCTGAATTTTGGTGCAAAAAGGTTTCTACATACCGTAGCTCCATTGTATCAGTCCACCGATGTCCCTGATGTCTCTCTAGCACTGAGGTGACACTGTGGTCACTAATAACTTTCTGTCTCTGACTAATAAAATGGCTACTTAAAGGGGTTATCTGGGGGCATAGTGTTACACAATAGCTTGCTCATGTAGCCTTTTTGTCAGGGATGTCATCGCCAGTGGGGATCGGAGAATCGTCAAGACAGCGGGGACCGGCGAGTGCAGAAGTGTATTCTATAATTTTACTACTGCTTTTACATAACATTATGTCCCTGGGTAACCCCTTAAAAGAGATTGTCCTATCAGGATACTCCCCTGAAAAACTTTATGGGTACCAGTGCCAGGTAGAGATGCCCCCTCCCTCCTTAAGAAAAAATGATAGGCAGTCTGCTTATATTCTGCTTTTGTAGAAAGCAACAAGATAGCAGCATACCCACACCAGAACAGCTCAGGGAATAAATACCATACCCGTACCAAGCTCATATATAAATACAGAACCAAGCTCAGTACATAGATTCAAGCACATAACATAAATGCAGCACCAAAGCCAAGATCAGTACATAGGCACATCATCGCAGCCAAGTTCAGTACATAGATACAGCACCAAAACCTAATTCATTACATAAATACAGCACCAGAACCAGGTTCTAAACATACATACATATAATATCAGAACCAAGCACATAAAATAAACACAACACCAGAACCAAGCTCATAACATAAATACAGCACCAGAGCCAAGTTCAGTACATAAATATAGCAGCAAAACCAAGTTCAGTACATAAATACAGCACCAAAACCAAGTTCAGTACATGGATACAGCACAAAAACCAAGTTCAGTACATAGATACAGCACTAGAGCCAAGTTCAGTGCATAGATACAGCACCAAAACCAAGTTCAGTACATAGATACTGCACCAGAGCCAAGTTCAGTACATAGATACAGCACCAGAACCAAGCTTGTAACATAAAGACAGCACCAGAACCAAGCTGGTAACATAAATACAGCACCAGAACCAAGCTTGTAACATAAATACAGCACCAGAACCAAACTCATAACATAAATACAGCACTAGAACTAAGCTCAGTGCATAAACACAGCACCAGAACTAAACTCAGAGCATAAATACAGCACCAGAACCAAGCTCATTACAGATACAATAGCAGAACCGATCTCTTAAAAGAAAAACAGCACCAGATCCAAGCTCATAACAGCAATTGGAATCACCTATTATCAAACTTGAATTTCCAGATTCTGAGTGGAGTTCCCCTTTAAGGATCAATAATAATCAGATTTTTGCTTTATTAACCCTTTTGTCACCAACCTAACATCCATGAAGCTATTGCAGAGAGCCATCTTGTCTTTTACTCATGGACTTGGATTCTGCAAATAATATCCTTCTTTCCATTCCTTCCATCTTGGAATTCTACAGAAACCACTTTTTCCCGGCCCGGGTCGGCCAAACCTCAGCCTGATCTAATTTGCGATTTAAACGTTATTCATAAGAAAATGTGAGATCTCAAAATTTAAATTTTCTCGTTGTAAACCGCAGGAAATCTGCGCCGAGAGGAGTCCGAGAGCGGATCGCAGACGTGTCAGGAGCGCGGGGCCGATTACTCCACACGTTTTCCAAATAAAATCTCTTCCAAAGGGAAGACGGGAGGGAGGAGAGGATTTGGTTTCTTGACTGTAATGATTTCTGACATGGAAATAGAACGGCACAAAAGCTCAGACATGATATCATATTAAAGACCGTGTCCCGTACGAAATATGCGCTTGGCAGCGCCGGAACAATGTGGAACGGAAAAGTAAGAACGTACAATTAGATCTTTTAAGAAACTCACAGTGCTTAAGGTGTCTGGGAAAAGAAAGGACATCGTCCCAATACGCAGGGATCATCGCCCCTGAAGGGTAACGCCTTGAAGAGGTCAAGTGCTTTTACTATTGCGCTTTCCAAAGTCGCCATCTGCAAAAATACTTTCGTTGGCAATGATCCGTGATTTGTAATATATCATTCACAGGAAAGCTCGGGCAGACTTGTAGTAGAGCCTTTAACAGGCCTAATAGACTAGATTACTATGGAAATGATAGATGTATCACTTTGCTTGCTGTCAGTGAATGGGAACATTCCTGTTTAAATGTCTACAAACCTAATCCCCACAGCTGAGGGTTTGTATCTATGTGTACACAGGACGACTGTCTGGTGTTTAAAGGGGTTGCATGCCCTCTTTTTCACTATCTTTTAGATAGGCCACAATAGTTGATGGATGGGGGTCCGCCATTTGCGACCCTAGTTGATCAGCTGATCGTCCAGCACTTCCCACTTCTTCGCTGGTCAGGATGCCTCAAGTCCATGAGAGGAGCCAGAAGTGGAGGCGTTCTCCCATTGATTTCCATGGAGTGAAGCTGGCGCTGGCATTGCCTTCCCTGTCCGCTTATGACCACAACTGGCCCACTGCACTGGACATCGGGCCGGACAATCAGCTGATGGATGGGGATCCCAAGCAGTAGACCCCCAGCCATCAACTACTGATGATCTATCAAGAGCATTGTTCACATGTGTCAAACTCAAGCTCCACGGGCCGAATCTGGGCCGTCATTTTATGTGGCTTTCTGGATGCAGAAGGCCCGGAGGACGCAGCCAATGCTTGGCAGAGGGGGCAGCACCAGCACAGGAAGCAGGTACCATCTTGGATTCTGAGCTCCGGCGAACCTCCATACCGCTCTGTTCAACAACTCACAGGTGGCGGCACGGCTCCGATCCCACCTACCCGGCACCCCAGCAACCCTCCACGGTAGGAAGCTCGGTGCTACACAAGTGCTAGGGGAGAAACAACTGTTTTTTCTTCAAGTTCGCGCGCTATGCACTAATCCACACCAAAACCCACATCCAATTCTATATCAAAAAATGTGTCAAAATCCAGACCATTAGTAAAGATTTTATTGTAAATCCACAGCAGACTTCTTCCCCTTCAATCTATTGCAGATCTGTACTAAATGCGCACCAACGACCAAGCGAGGAACGATGGTCATTCGCTTTTCGCGCATCGCTCATTTTATGCAGACATAAAAATCACTGCCGCGTTCGCCATTGGTTCGATTTAAACAGCGCTCATTCAATTGCTCGGAAAGATGGAAGGCTGAGTCAAGCTTTAGCCGGCTACCTGAACCAAGTGGAGATTGAACCCACAACCTTCAGGTCGTGAGCGAGAGCTTAGGACTGCATTTCTGCTGCCTTGGCACTCTGCACCACACGAGGCTTCACATGACTGTATGCACCATTACGCACACTTCTGCGCAACGTATTTGCACTATGAACAAGGTAGATTTGCGCGCATTTTAATATACGTTTTGCGCAGGCAGGGCATGTTCATTTGCTCACAGCGGACGAATACGCCCTGATTTAAATAGCTATTTAGCCTAATGAGATCCAGATGTGTTTCTTTTGCACGGAATTGGGTATCGTATAGCGCATTTGCGCACCTCCTATACACCTATAGTCCGATGGGGACCTTTGCACACAAAAGTAGAGCACGCTACATTTTTTTCTGCACGTGCAGAATGCTCCCGCAATGAAAGGGAACAAGAATGAACCCATTTAAATCAGCCTATTCTCTGCATATTACGCACAAATTCGCCCGTGTGAATGCGCCCTTACTCTGTGCTTCTTCAGCTGTGATCAGCTCTCTTCAGGGTGGTGGGATTAGCATTGTACTGACTCCGAGAACTGCATTTCACTGATCTTGTGGGGTCTCGGCTCTCAGACCCCCGCTGTTCTAAACTTCAGAATTGTCTTAAGTTTTCTAAAACAAGAGTTATTCTTTATTTACGTAGATCCGGATATTTCCGCATACAGACTTCACGTAGAAAACTGTATAGATAATTCCGTGACCTCAACCCCGCGATCCGCAGCGGATTTCTCCTCGTGACCTCTGGTTGCCCCGACCCTACAGCCTTGGAAAGCATCACGCCTATGGGAAGAGAATGGAGAAGGCTTCATAATAACTAGTAAGGTTCTTGGGATCTCTGCCGGATCACGTAATAATAACCTCTTCATGATAAGAGGCTTTGTCTCTGCACTTATTAAGGACATTAACTCATTAAGAGATCTCTATTCCCAGAGCTGCCTGCATTCTCGTACTTAGAGGAGTTTCCTGTAATTTAGTTTTTTCTTAAAGCAGCACTTTTAGGCATAGACTCGGCTTGTAAAATAATAAATTATATGTTATATGTAGTTCTGCGGCTGCAGCTATTCATTTACCAGAGACAATGTTGCACACCCACATAAATCCGTACTGTGCCTTTAAACGTCATGACACCACTATTTCAACACTATTGTGGTTTCAGAAATTGCCCATTAGAGTGGACACTCAGGTTGTGCTAAAAGAATTTCAGAAAATATAAATCCCTTTCTCATAATACAAATGGTAACAATACAAAAAAAAAAATCACAAAACACTGCCCCCTTGTGGCTATTTCATAATGAAATTTCCACAGATTTAGGAATCAAAGCAATGAGTTTTTTTTCTACTTTCATGTACTAAAGGGAAGTTGTTGCCTAGAAGTACCTCCACATATACCCCAACATTGCATCACTAGAGAGCACAAGGGCGCCCCTTAGACAACCAACTGGAATGCAAACCTGGAGCAGAAGAATGGCTTGTCCTATTGGCCATCTTCCTTTTTGAAGCCGTCTTAGCCATTCAGCACACTGAGAAGAGTCACATTACTCATTTCCAAGGAGTCCTGAGCTCCGTGTTTAAGTTGTCAAGGAGGAGGCGTGCCTATTTTCTGTTCCTTGATTGGTCAATTTAAAAACAAAATTGCATTTACAAGCTTATATTTTATAAAACATTGTATGATAGATGTGAAATGTGATGACAAGGGTGTCCTTAAAATATGGATATGATCTGGGAATTCTTAAAGGAACAGGGCAAAGCTGATATATTGTGTTATGTCTGGTCTTAGGGGGTGGAGCATGACACAGAGATCCTCCCATTGGTATTTGACACCATGTGTCATGCTCCGCCCCCACATGCTCCAACCCGCAGCCCCTTTACTACATATAGTGTATCTTTATTGCTGTTTCTTTAATTTTTTTTTTATCACATGACACATATAACGCCAGTTCTGGTGGTGAAAAATCCAATTACCTGATGGAATCCCCTAAAGGTTATCAGAGGCTTTCAACCTCTGACCTGTTTACTAAACCCTTGGGGGGAAAAATGAAACTTCTGCAGCTTGACAGATAGATTACATTATGCAGATACACTATCCTACCAAAAGTAATTGGACCCCTGAGCAAGAATCCAAAGTATTTATTTCCATATGTTAATACTTAGTGGGGCTCCTTTGGCCCTAATGACATCAGATACACTCCGTGGCATACTTTCTACAAATATCTGATACACTTCAGCTGGTATTTCCCTCCATTCATCCTGAAAACATCTGTAGAGTTCCTCCAAAGAATATGGATACTGTTCATATTTCCTGACCGGACATTCCAGTGTGTCCCAAGGATGTTCGGGTTCGGCCAATCCAATCGTAGAACATCCATATCTTCAAAGCAAAATAAAACAGCATTGGTTTTGTCAGAATGCGCGTTGTCTTGTAATTGTTGGCACAACACACTCAGGCAAAAGGATCATCCCTCTGATGTGCAGATGAAGTTGCTTAATGTGTCACTCCATAGAATGTTCTTCCATTATTCAACTATCCAATGACGCCGCTCTTTGCACCACTGTAAACAGGCCGATGCCTCTTCTTTGAGAAAGCTCACCAGACATTTGCAGGATGAATGGAAGGAAAAACCATCTGAAATGTATCAGACGTTGGTAGAAAGTATGTCATGGAGAGTATTAAATGCCATTAGGGCCAAAGCAGCCACACTAAGTATTAGCAGACTGAAATAAATACTACTTTTGATTCTTGCTCAGGTGTCCAATTGCTTTTGGTAGCATAATGTATGTCAATAAGAATACTGTGACAAGCGTTGACTATACTTCGGCCCTCGATCATCCCCTATGACGGCCCTACTGTCCATAGAACTTTTTCCATAGAACCTACACACCAAACAAGAACTGACTATAGAGATTACATAGCTAACACCGCAGCTCTACCACATATTGGTAAAACGGTCGACACTTTTTGGAGGACCCCACAAATTGTGGCGTAAGTAGAATAAACCAACTAGAATCTAATGCCTGACGTTCCCTTGTTACAAAGTTGCCCAGTTATACATGTTTTCATAGAATAGGCTGTAGAATATGAACTTCAGCGAATATGACCTCCGGTGATCATCTGTAATCTCTGAAGTGTTCAATTTCCCTACAGTGCCACCACAGGAGAAATGAAAAATTGCATGGTGCCCACTAAAACCAATGGGCTATGTGTGTAATATATGGAGGTGCTGAGTCCTCCAGAGGGAGACACCCAGCTCATCACTGAAATCTATTCAAGGAAGTCCAAGTGAAGAACTGACTTTTACTCTTCCCCTAACGCAACCAGGCAACCCCAATGATAAAACTCCCCCAATGTTTTTGGCGGTGACCATTCAAATGGCCAATCCACTGTTGGCAGCCACCATTAAAGACTATGGCTGGATGACAAGAAATCTCATCATGTCCCAATGCTTGTAGTCCAACAGCAGTTGCAGAAGCCCCGGCCTGAAGCCGATGACGAGATCTCCTAATGGCGACGTGAACACAACATACTATTGTGCTTTCTTTTCTTTTTACTTTGCAAATGTAATTTTGAGGCCACGCCGGAGTTTATTTTTACAGTTTGTGGGTAACTTTAGGTCCATTTAAGTGGAAAAACAGAGCAGGACGACCGGTGAGTAAGACACAACATAGGACAGGGAAGCATAGCGGCTGACTCCATACATAAAGGGGGTAATTGTTCTGTCTCAGGTCTTTGTTTATATAGTAATATTTGACATGCGGCGAGCAAAAAGTGTTGCTTTCTTTCGGCCCACGTTATAAGATGCATGGCACTCGTCAGCCGTCTCACAAGGAATGTGCCAGATATGCCTCATTCTCTGGACTCCGGACAATCCACAGACGTAGCCAAGAGTCAGAGTAGTAGCTATACACCAACGCCAGTGGAGACATGATTCCATATTGTTCTCATCGATCAACGGGACATTCGCATATGGAGGCCTGGATGCATGTTGACCGCCGCCCAGAAGATTTTTTCTAACTAGTCCAGTTTCAGATGAGCAAATTGTAATACAGATCCGTATGACAGAAATGTTCCAAAGATTCAGTATTTGATCCGTTTTTTTGATTTGATCTATTTTATTCTCTAAGGGCAAATACTAATCCATATTTGCCCAATAGAAAATAGTAGCGATCCGGAGGCAAAAAATAGATTACGCTGCGTTTTTTTTTAAAATGACCGTGAAAAATACGGCCATGTGAATAGATACTGTACATTTTTACATTGGCCGCGTCTTACGGTCCAAATACAGACCACATATGGAACAAATTTTTGCGCTGATTTTCCACTGCGGAATATCGACGCCATTTTCACAACGTGTGAACGTATCCTAAAAGAGTTTTTGGAAATAAAACTTAAGGCCCTCATGCAGAAGAGAGAAAGGTTGGCCGAATCCATCTCGGACGGGGGTCAGGAGTAACAGCTGATGGCCCAATACTTATCCAGCTGGCAACTACTGAAGGTATACGGAAATCTTAAAGGGGTTCTCTAGGACTTTTACTATTGAGGATATATCCTCAGGATAGGTTATCAATAATTGATCGCCTGGGGTCTGCCGTTTGAGATCCCTGCCAATCAGCAGATTCCTTGTTTGGTTGTCTGTGTGAAGAACACTGTAAGCAGATAGCGTTGTCAACAATGCAGTGGCCCGACTTGGTACTGCATGCACAGCTCCCACTGAATTCAATAAAAGCTGGGCCTGCACTACTAAGACAATATGGACAGTACTATCTGCTTCGAGGGTTCTAAGTATTGATAGAAATTAGATGATCGTGGGGAGTCCGAGCGGCAGACCCCATCCAATGAACTATTCAGACCCCTTTTAATCTATGCAGAATATAAAGTTCTGCAACTTTATAACATACTTTGTATTTCAGTTCCTCGCTATTTTCAAGAATTCTGCTTTCCGTCATTCTTAGGCCTGAAACACGTACAGTCACACCATTCCCGGTATACTCCGCAGCGCCGCACGAGACAACCCCAAGCAGTTGGCAGTCAAATCCCAGCCCCGGCTAGTCCAGCCCCGATGACTCGGCCTCGTTGGAAGTTGCTGGATATTCCCATTAATTGTGGATTCATACTGATCCACGGAAATCTTGTCACATGATTTTATGCCGCACTCCGGGGTCCCGGGGATAATTTCCATCCAGGGACGCTCCAATTGTGAAAGGGCTCTAAGAAAGGGACCATTCAGTATATTGCGTCCAAACAACAGTCCCAAAAAGGGACAAAACAACCATCGTGCACAGTTTCTATGTACAAGTAGGGTTGCCACCCGAAAGGTAAACCACTGGCATTGGCGCTGCATGCTGTATGTACAGAAACTGAGATGCTGGGGGAGGAAGTAGGGTCTCTGCCTACAGACGCTGCGACAGCTGGAGTGGAAGGGCTTTGGTGAGTAAAATTACTACTGGTGTTACTGAGAAGGGGTACTATTACTGCTGAGGTCACCGAGAGGGGGTACTATTACAACTGGTGTCACTGAGAGGGGGTACTATTACTGCTGGGGTCACTGAGAGGGGGTACTACGGTATTACTGCTGGGGTCATTGAGAGGGGGTACTATTACAACTAGGGTCACTGAGAGGGGGTACTATTACAACTGGTGTCACTGAGAGGGGGTATTATTAATACTGTGGTCACTGAGAGTGGGTACTATTACAAATGGGGTCACTGAGAGGGGGTACTATTACAAGTGGGGTCACTGAGAGGTGAAATTTTACATTGTGATAAGCCACGCCCACTGACCACACCTCTTTTATTTTGGTCAGCTTTGCTTTGGTGACAAAGGTGTTAACCCTATATACAAAACATGAGTTTCCAACTAGAGTAGACGTCCAGAGCGTGTTATGCATGTTGGGACACCATTAATACTGGCAGCACAGGTGCAATTCGAGTGAGGGAACCCCTAGCAGTGCCCTACATTTATTTCATAGGGGAATAACTCAAACAGCTCCACATATCTCAGCTTCCAGATCATTTCTACTACAACCAAGCCTCCCAGCAGCAGCACATGGTATTTCTCAGGTGGTGTCCTCCGCAGTATCATGTATACATACTGGATGTAATGAAGGTAATTAGCAGTTTTACTGCAGTCTGGGTTAGACATCTCAGCCTTCCTATATGGATTTCTATATGTGCGCATCGCCCAGGAGATTACCAGCAGGTGTTAATGAGGGATAATTAAACAAGTCTCTTTTATCTTATATTTGCTCAGCTAAACCTCATTAAATTGGATTATGCTGAGAGCCCTCACAGTCCCAACCCAGAAATACCGCAGCAGTCTGGTGGCGACCCAACCCTGATGTCCATCAGAACGCGCAGCGCGGCGCTGGGAACGACCGTAAGAGTCGTATTTCTGAACATGACATCTATCTTTGCACCATGCAGATGACTGAGGTTACAGCAAGGATAAGTAACCAGTTTAGGGATCCTCAACGCAGAACAGAATATTCTACAGCAGGAATATGTTGTCTCGGAAATCCGCAGTTGCGCATTTTGTCAATCAGTGCGCATTTTGTTTCATTTTAGACTACACAATGCGTTCTGCTGATCATCTAGCGGAAGTTTATTCCTCAGACTTTAATTGCAGAATTACATCTTCTGTATGCTAGAAATCCACAAGAACAATTGCGCAGAACGTCCTTAAATCCGCTGCAGAATTTAATCTTTAGTTTTGAAGTAAAGCCGCATAGATTTGCGGAGTACAAGCCCTATAGGGATGACATTGTGACGCCTGCCGACTAATTCTGTCTTATGTGAAAGGTCCCTTAGGGCTCATTCACACGGGCGTGGAATTCATGCAGCTGTTAGCTGCGCCAAAAAAAACGCAACTGTAGCTCTGGAAAAATTGTCTGAATAGACTATTTTTCCGTGCTGAAGTCTCAAGCTTCAGCCGCGATCTTTCCACGCCGAACAGGAGGGACTGAAAGTATACTCTACGGGAGAGAGATGAGGGGACTCCCTGCGGCTTCCTTTCAACTTCACGGGGCTTCCCTTCATCGCCAGGTCTCCCTTCATCTCAGTGGCTGGAAGGGTTTTCCTGTAGGGGAGATGAAAGGATTCCCCACCAGCACACTGGAAGGGTTCCCCTGCAGGGGAACCCCTCCAGCTGCACTCCTGGGGAATCCCTTCATCTATCTTTGCCGACTGGCTCATATAGTTTCCCATAGGAGTCTATGCAGGCTTCTGCATCAGGTCAGGGCCTCTGTTTTTTTTTGCCTGAACGTTTCCATAGAAAACCATTGGTTCTAATAATTGTGTTTTTTTGTGCATGTAAGTTAGTTGTGCACATTCCCTCGTGTGAATGAGCCCTTAGATAGTACATTCACACATAGTGGAAATGCTGCAGATCTTCTGCAGCAGAACATTCTGCTGCAAGATTCGCAGCATTTCCGCATAAAAGACAAATAGTCAAAATACCACCGGTCCGCATTGTGACTCAAAATCGGCTGCGGATGCACAACTAATTGTGGCTAACCAATCCTCGCACCTCCCAATCCGCAGCCCCTCACTGTAGCACTAGAGCAGCCCCCAGCAACCAATTGCTACTAAGTGATGCTGCTGCCAGTCGGGTGAGGTGATGTGCCCACTTCTGCACCACTTGACTAGCGGCTGTGGCGCTTAGTAGTCTTTGCCGGTTGAGGGCTGCTCTGTGCGCTGCAGTGAGGGGCTGCGGATTGCGAGGAGCTGCAGGCTAAAATCAGCTGCAAATCTGCAGCTAATTTCGAGTCAAAAACCGCGCCAAAGTAGAACATGAAACATTTTTTCCCCAAGAGTGCGAAATGCGCGCGCAAAAAGAGAACAGGGCGAACCCATTGAAATCAATGAGTTCTATTCTCTGCATATCGCACGTGCAAATTTTTGCGCACGCAAAAACGCCCCTGTGAAGCCGCCTTTAAGGTGCTTTTCGACAGAACGATTGTCGTTCAAAAAAATTGTTCAAACGAGCGAAAGTGAAGGAAATTGAACGATAATGATAATCGATCGACCAATAAATGATAATCGTTCGCTGGTCGTTCGTCGTTTACTTTCTGCTGACTCGCTCACTTATCTTCGTTTTAACCGGCGCTCGTTCAGTCTTTCTCACTCACTTATACAGCAAATGTGACAGACTAACGAGTCTCGTATGAACGCGCAACAATGTATCTACTGGTCTAAACAGGCTGCGCAAGAACGAATGAACTAGCGATCGCGTCACCCGCACGTCCGCTCATTCAAACGAGAATCGGCTCTCTAAAAAGGACCCTTAATCCAGATATCAGAGGGCGACTCATTATTGAGGATATGGCCGTTAATCAGACCTAAACAAAGGTATTGGTTTAGAAGAGGGGAGATAAGCGGTGACCTCTTTGCTTCTCCATTCACACAGTATCAGCCAGATAACTTATCTCCAAAACAAGAAAAGGCTACATTTTCTTCAAATACGAATACAAGAAGTAAAGGAACCCGGCGGAGCTGCACATATACATTGTGGCTGTCATCCATCACCCAATGTGCGTTCTCTAAGGACGTCTTATAAACAGGGGGCTTAGTGCAGACGTACGATTTAGGAGATGGACAGCCCTATAAGATAAATTCTGCCCGGTGTTTGAGAATGAGGGGTGGATCAGTGTTGGGAGACTATGTGCTCTCTGGGGAGGGGGACAGTAATATATCAAAGTGTGAGTAATGATACTGTCCTCATGTCGTCCCTATGTGGAAAGTTAGTTGACAACCAATATGGCCACCATTAACCCTTTCCAATCCACTGTCTGACCTCTGAAGACATTATGATTTAAGGCTGTACAGCTCCGTTGTTGGGAGGTGTCTGTTGGGGTTCTCTTACTGTATATTGCCAGCCTCTCTGCTGTCGGAGCCTATCCAACGTGTCACCTCATGCAGTACTGGCTTTAGCCAGCATATAGCGCTGTTGTATAATGGCAGAAAGAGAGCAAGCCCCCTAGGAAAACCAGAATACAAATTGGATTGGAAAGAGTTACAGTGTTGTCAGTTGACTTTTCCAGACTCCTGAATGGAACCACCTCCTTTTACACATAGCACGGAGACATGTCGATTTTTCCACATGATGATATAATCTGCAGGGTCTTGCAGAATATCCTGGTACATGTAAAGGCACACTTCATGTATGTTTAGTATATGAAGGGTGCCTTCACATGTATGTCTAGCTGGCGGAACTTTCCACGTTAATTCCACCTCTAAAAAACTGTACAAAATCTGCGGGTTTTGGCGCAGTTCTGCAAAATTCTGCAATGCTAACATGGAAAAATCCCGTTTCAGTGTCAAGAAGCGTTTTTTGGTGTTGCTTTTCCACGCCCTGAATTTGCCCATCGACAGGGTAAATGGCGCATATGGATCTGCACCAAAAACCGGCCCAGATTTTAGATAGAGGCGGAATTCAGGCAGAATTTTCCTCCGATGATTTCCACAGCGTGAACACACCCCTAGGCTGCCTTCCCACGGGTATGAAAATCGTGCGAGATTTATGTGTTGCGAGCTGCACAAATATGGACCCTATTCTTTTTAATGGGGTCATACACATGAGCGATGCTTTCCTGCATGACACCGGGATGCGATGCATGAAACAAGCCGCAGCATGATCTATCTTGTTGCGTGCTCTCGCATTGTTTTCAATGCGACTAGCGACAGCATCATACTACATGCTAGGTCCATGCGATGTGATGCAAGGTCCCCTATTGAAGACAATGGGAGAAACTCTGTGATCCTCCGCTGCAGCGAGGCTGTTTGACATAAAAACACCTTGAATCCACGGGGTGGGGAGCGCGACATGAAGTCGTTAGTCACGCTCTTGTCCGTGTGCAGTAAGCCTTAGGGGCCTTTCACACGTGCAGAATATTTCTGCAAGACACACCTCAGTTATTTGCACACGGAGGTATTTGCGTGCGCACAAATAGCGTGCGCAAGAGGCAGAGAAGAGAACACATTAAATTCAATGGGTTCATTCTCATTTCCTTTTTTCTTGGGAACCTAAAAAAGTAGAACATGCTCTATTTTGTTGCGTATTTGCGCACCTAGGCTCCCCATAGAAGTCTATGGGAGGTGTGCAAGTGCCAGTGCAATACCCAACAGGATGCTCAATACGCTGCGAAAACCTGCCAGGAAAAGCACACACCGGGACCTCGTTAGTCCTTAAAGCCATTTAAATCAGGGCTAGGGGGTGTCCCCCACCAATGTGAACATACCGTACCCGCGCAAATATGTGCACTAAAGTATGCAGGCATGTGCGCAAACAAACCTTGTTCATTGTGGAAATACGTTGCGCTGGAGCAAGCGCATATATGCTCATCTGAAGCCCATAAAGGCACAGAAAATTCTGCACCAAAATCTGTGCGAATACATGTGGCGTATGGAGCGGAAATCCGCAACAGCAGATTAAGCTGCGCCTTTACGAGCGTCTTGCAGAAATATTCCATAAGTATAAAAGGTCCCTTAGGTGTCAAAAGTGATAAATTACGCAGTGAGACCCTCCCGCCCCCCAAATCATACTGCTTTGCATTGAGGTTCGCTGTTCAGGGCTTTGGAAAAGCTGAGTGACAACCCTGGTGTTGGCTGTACTGGTGGCCTTATCAGTTGTCACCCAGCCTTCCTAGAAAATGATGCTTGGATCTTATTTGGTATTTGGCAAACCCAAAGTTTTGCTTGTTTTGGCTTAATGGGTTACCAAATGTATCATAGTTTAACCCTTCAGGCCCTGGACAGCTTTGCCATGCCCTCCTGTCAACCTATGCACATTAATGCAATAGCCTTCAAAGGCCAACCAAGCTGGGGTCAGGGGGGCTCTTTGTGCCTCTTTGCCCCCTGCAGGGCTGGAAGAACTCTTCCCATTAGTTTTTCCCCAGCTCTATGACAGCCCCATTAACTATGCATTACAATGGTGTCAACTTCAGCACATTCATGGCCCTTCTCATTAACCACTGTGTATCCCTGAAGGGTTCCTGCTGACAACCGGCCTGCGCAGCATACTTGCACCCCTATCTGTCTCTGTCACCATTCAGACTGGAGCAGATGAAAAGCACATGGACTATTCTAAATATCTGCTGCTGGAAGGAGGCATCTGGGGGCTTGTACCTCCTGGACCCCCAGGACACAGCGACGTTACGTCTTTCACCATTTACGATCAAGCAAATGAAGAAAAAAACTTGTAGCAGACAGATGGGTGGGAAGAAAGTTGTCAGAAAACATGGCGGTCAGAACATCTGCCATATTTCGGGTGGTCTCAAACACAGAAGTGGATTTATAAGGAACGGGAAATATAAAGAAAGGACTTCTACTTCTCCTTAACACTGCGTCTACTTCAGACTTTGGTGCAAAAAAAAACGCAATGCCGTTATTCCTTTTTTTTTTAAACCGCCCTTATTAAATGAGGGTGCCTGCATTTGTTTCAGGGTGACGTGGCCAATCAGTGGTAACACTGTATACCAAGCAGAACTAAACATTGCAACACATTAATGAACTCTGTTTATAAACAAACTGTAAATTGGAGACATGAGCATTATGATAAATATTGTACAAACATGACCATGGGGACAGGCGAACCACAATATACCAGTGTACATCACTAGCTGCCACGGGGCAGATCACCGCAGTCCCATTTGTCGCTACATAGATTGCAAGCTCTTTAGCCAAGGTTCCAAGCCTCACCCAAATCTGCAACCTTGTCTTCAAAGCTGGATACATAATTACCACAACACCTTGTAGAGCGATTACAGTAATTACATAGAAATGTTTATTGCTAGATGAATGTACCCACGGGCCCCCGGGGTGTCTATAGTTTGGAGCCCAGGTCATAACAAGTTAACATTTCTCCGGATCCATGAGACATTCATATGCTGGTGTGTATTCTAAACAGCAGGAACCATGTGTATATAATGCCCTGGATGAACCATAGTATGTATATGATGTTTTGGTGAGCCGTAATATGTATATAATGTTTTAGATGAGCTATAATATGTCTATAATGCTCTGGGTGAGCGATAATATGTATATAATAATGTTCTGGATGAGCCATATAATATGCTTATAATGTACTGGATGAGCCGTAACATGTACATAATGTCCTGAATGAGTCGTAATATGTCTTTAATGTTCTAGATGTGCCATAATATGTATATAATGTCCTAGACAAGACATAATATGTATATAATGTTCTGCATGAGCCATAATATGTATATACTTGTAATGCCCCAGATCAGCCATAAATATGTATGTAATCTCCTGGATGAGGCATAATATGTATATAATGTTCTAGACAAGACCTAATACGCATATAATGGCCTGAATGAGCCCTAATATGTATATGATGACCTGGATGAGCTATAATATTTATATAATTTCCTAGATTGGCCATAACATGTATATAATGTCCAAGGTGAGGCATAATATGTATAGAATTTCCTGGATGAGCCATAATTTGTATATAATGTCCCGGATGAGACATAATATGTATATACTGTTCTTGATTTGTCATAATATGTATAGAATGACTTGATGAACCTAATACATATAATGTCTGGGACACAATATATCAACATAATTACCTAGATCTGCTATAGATGAAGACTTATGGCCCACTGTGTATCATTGGTGGAGGTCAGTCCATCATACACATTAGCCTGATCCTTTATATGAATAAGTGACCACCTCCTATACATAACCTAAGTATGTACTCTTATAGATCAGTGACACCCCCCCCCCCCCCCCAAGCCCTATTATATGACTAACCCTTTAGTATAGGACGGTCCACTCCTTTCTGTGAGTAATCCCCCAGGTCCTATCATATCAATGACCCCTTTAATATAGGCCAGTACACTTCTATAATGTGATTAACCCCCACATGTCCCATCATATGACTGAATTAACACAGGTCAGTCCATTCCTATGTGTCCATAACCCCCACATGTCCCATCATATGACTGAATCCTTTAGTATAGGCCAGTACACTTCTATAATGTGATTAACCCCCACATGTGCCATCATATGACTGAATTAACATAGGTCAGTCCATTCATATGTTTCATTAACCCCCATGTCCCATCATATGACTGAATCCTTTAATACAAAACTGCCCCCTTCTATACATGAGTAATCCCCCCACACACACATTTTGTCATATAAATCAACACTTTGCCATAAGACAATCCACTTCCATATGCAATTAACCCCACAGGTCCCACCATAGGACTGACACCTTTATTATAGGACGGTCCCTTTCTACTTATGGGTGATGTGTCCTATCATATGAATGACCCCTTTAATACAGGACTGTCCATTTCTGTAATGTGAGTGACCCCCACATGTCCCACCATGTGACTGTACACCTTTGTATATTTATGACCCCCAATGTTTTATCATATGACTGTCCCATTTAATAAAGAACAGACCACTTTGATATTTGAAAGAATCATATACAGACAACTACTACTGACCCCTCATTACAGGATTACACACTTCTGCACGTGAATGACCCCCATATGCTCCACTCATAAGACTGACCTCCTTAATACTAGATTCCATGTGAGTGACCACCATGCATGTTCATCATATGACCCCTTGTGTACTTCTCATACACAGACTGTGGTGCAATCACCTTCACCCCACAGTGGCATCACAGTAATCACCCCCTCCCCTGCAAATCTAGAGGGTCTTACCTTGTGTCCAGTGTCTCCCTGTGCCAATGTCCAGCAAAACAATGATGAGTACTGAGGACCAGGCGCATCCCCGCCTCTGCCTGCCCGGGTACATCCCTGTGATCCTGCTAGAAATCCTCTGCAGAGCTGGATGCAGGGTCCCTGGTGCCCCTGGGATGCCCCTCTAGGCTGTGGGCAGCTGGCAGAGCTCCTGGGGCTGCAGCTTCTCTCTGCTGATGCAGTTAATGGAGCCAGAGATTCTGCTCCTTTCCAGAGGGCTCTGAGGTCGGAGTTTTTCTCTGCCTCCTCTGCTAAACTTTCTCAACCCCCTTCACTTGTCACTTTCCAAACTCTGCAGAGAAAACAGCGCAGAACTACAGAGAAGAGAGCAGGCGGCGCCACCTGGTGGCCAACACCCCTAACTGCGGCTCATCGTAAACAAAGTGTCCTGTTATATAAATAACAATGTAACAATAATGAAAGGAAACTGTAACATATGGCAAGTAAGTAACAGCTCATTGTGGGGGAGGCAGTGATGTGTGAAGCTCTAAGGGAGTATCACACATGATAGGCTTAGATACTGTAGGTTGGAGGGTGCTCTGTGCATTTTTTTTATTATAGCCATCTTCACACGCGCGCAGAAATGCTGCGGAATTTCCACTGCCAGAATCACTGCGGAAATTCTGCCGCAAAAAAATCTCCTTCACGCGATGCAAACGAATTCTGGAACAACCTCTTTAACCTCACCTATTAATGATGTACTACAAGAGGGGTTCCCAACTATGAACTCAGGGGTTCATTGAGCCCTGATCGAAGATCTTGTTCCCCAGCAACAAGACTTACCACTTCTGCCATGTTCACATGGGACAGATTTGTTCTGAAAAGAACACTTTTGGACTTTATTAGCAAAAATGCCTTTTAGGGCTTCTTCACGTGGGCATGATTTAGTCCCGTTGTGCGAACATGATAATCACGTCCGCATAAGGGGACAGCGGTATTCTTGACCATTAATAACATATGCAAGAAGAGATAGGACTTGCCCTATCTTTCTTGCCTGTAGTTAATACTACTTGCGGGAAAGATAGGGCAGGACCTGTCTCCCCTCTGTTCTTTTCGAACTCACGTGCCATGGCATAGAGATTGAATGGCTTGATGAAAAAAACCCTGGTTCATGCGCGACTACACTCCATAGCAGCGAGCGTAGTTGCGCATACACCTATGTGCTTTTGCCCCTTTAGGGTGCGTTCACATGTAGCAGATTTGTTGTAGACTTTGGTGCAGATCTGCAGCAGATTTCCCCCTTTTAATTGTATTCAAATTGAAGGGGTTACCTGCAGATCTGCACCAAAATCCGGAGCAAATCGCAGTACGCCGCCAGCATTATAGTGCAAGCATTGTGGATTTAATTGTAGAAATCCCATCCATAAACTGGGGTCGAATCCGCAGCAAATATGCACTAAAATCCACATCAAAATCCGCAAGGTTTCCAGACAGGTGACAGCGGGGCTTATAGAGCAGCCGTAGACCCCGTATAAACAGTCCGCTGTTTGCTGATCCCTGGTGACCTCCCTGTGGCTCAGCCAGCCAGGCAGTGGTCTCTATACACAGTCACTGGGGGGAATTTATAAAGACCGGCAATTCAAACACAGTCATAATATAATCCCCACCAGAGGCGCACACATCCTCATCCATTAGGCTCATCTCAGGGCCTAAAAATAAATCTATGCCAGCTGGAGTAAATGTCTTGTATGCCACTTTCCGATGTAAATTACATGTAGATTTATCAGCTGGGTGGCCACACCCCCTCCCAAAAGCACCGCCCTCTTCTTTAGATGGACAAATATAAAATAGATGGATAGATAGACAGAAAGACGGATAAACAGACAGAGGGACAGATAGATAGATATGAGATTAGATAAACAATAGATAGATAGATATAAGATTAGATAAACGATAGATAGATATGAGATAGATAGATAGATAGATAGATAGATAGATAGATAGATAGATAGATAGATAGATAGATAGATAGATATGGGATAAATAGATAGATAGATATGAGATAGATAGATATGAGATAGATAGATAGATGATAGATACATACATAGATAGGAGATAGACAGACAATAGATAGATGGACAGATAGATAGATAGATAGATAAATATGAGATAGATGGATAGATGGATATTATATAGATAGCTAGATAGATAGATAGATAGACAGACATATAGATGGATAGATAGGAGATAGATAGATATGAGATAGATAGATAGATAGATAGATAGATAGACATGAGATAGATAGATAGATAGATAGATAGATAGATAGATTGATAGATAGATAGATAGATAGATAGATATGGGATAGATAGATAGATAGATAGATAGATAGATAGATAGATAGATAGATAGATAGATAGATAGATAGATAGGAGATAGATAGATAGATATGTATGAGATAGAGGATGGATAGATAGATAGATAGATAGATAGATAGATAGATAGATAGATAGATAGATAGATAGATAGATATGTATGAGATAGAGGATAGATAGATAGATAGATATGAGATAGATAGATAGATAGATATGAGATAGATAGATAGAAGATAGATAGATAGATAGATATGAGATAGATAGATAGATATGAGATAGATAGATAGACATATAGATGGATATGAGAGATAGATTTGTGCTTTTTCCATCCTTTTATTAGTTTATAGCAGTAACTCCCCCCGATGACGGTGAGACTATAGAAGCGCTGCGCGCAGTATCTGGTGTGTGGTATGGATTGCGTATTTCCAGCTGTCCCCCGCTCACCCCACCGCGCTGTTCTCCAGAATATTCTGGCACGTTATAAATAAATGTTAATAATATTAATGAGCTGTTGGTGAAACATTTCAGTGCAGCCTCGTGATCGCAGGGAACGCTCACCCGGGATATGTGCGACTTTTCCCTCCTCCAGCCAGTTCTCTATCAAAAGCCTCTCCTAGGAGGCAGCACAATGAGCGCGGCAGACACCAAACTCCAGAGCAGAATACATTTTAGGACTGACAGAGTCAGATTTTACGGCTAGGATTTGACATTGTTAGCGATCCCACATATGAAATGAGATCATTTTGGCTGCTGCTCTTAGACCTCGTACTCCAGGAGACAGATCTCACTCCCATCCAGGCCTCATTACTACAAGATTTTATATCCCGGCCCTCCAGATAGGGATAGAACCAAAAGTGAGAATCAGAGCAGTAACTTGCAGCTTCTGGGCCTTAGTGAAAAATCTGATACAAGGAGCCCAACTACCATTTATAATACTGAAGTCTTCTTAGGTGGCAAAGGTGTTCTTGGGCCCCCTAAAGCACCAGGACCCACAGTGGCTGCCGCTTCTGCACCCCTATAGCTAACATTGCTGGCTACAATATATCTAAATAGTCATTAAAGGGTTAACTAATGCATCAGGTAGCCATTTCTGTAGGAAACTGGTTCTTGAGATGGTAGTTATTAACAGCTGCTGTCATGGCCCGTGTGGACGAGAGTGTGAGGTCCCGAAGCCAGACATGGTAAAGGCTCTGCAATTGGCCACCATGCTAGGCAGAGCTTGGGTGTGTGAGAGCTGTGCCGAGTCAAGTATAAAAGGTGGGGTGCAGCAGGCATGTGGATGTTGTGTCACTGTCGAGTTTTGTGGCTTTTGTCAAAAAGTTTGGTTCAATCAGAAAAAAGTTTGAATAGAACTGGAATTCCAGAAAAACTCCTAAAACTAGTATTGAACACCGTCTAAGAGCCCAGAAATGGTGGTGTCCTCCTGAAGCATGGTGGCTCAGTGGTTAACGCATGACCTTCCAGTGCTAGAGTTGAAATGTGACCAAGGACAACATTTGTATGATCTTTGTAAATTTCCATGGATAGATTATCTTTGGTCATAATTGAACCTAGGGTCTCTACTTTACAAGGCAACGGTGCTAACCACTGAGCCACCACGCTGTTTGTTCCTTTTCTGGCGGAGAAGGAAGAACACAGAGAACATAAAAACTGCACGCAGATGTTATCTTTGATCATATTTGAACCTAGGGACCTCCTACTCTACAAGACCACAGTTCTAACCACTGAGCCACCATGTTGCTTCCTCCTTTTTTGGAGAAGGAGAAGAAGAAACATAAAGAACATGCAAACTCCATCTTATCGATGAGCCCCAGTGCTAACAAATGAGCTTCTTCTTTCTTTATTCATCGTCCTCCTGCATCTTCCTCCAGAGGAGAAGGAGAAGGTGAGGAAGATGGAGCAAGAGAAAGAAGAAGAAGGGAGAAGCATGTTGCTTTGCAGTGCTGGAGTCCTGGGTTCAAATCTGACCAAGGGCAACATCTGCATGGAGTTTATATGTTCTCCATGTGTTTCATCATCTTCTCCTTTGGAGAACAAGGAAGAGGCATGGTGGCTGAGTACAACACCTGTATGGAGTTTTATAAAGTTCATGCAGATATTGAATCTAGGACCCCCAGCAACAGTTCTAGCCACTAAGCCAGCATGCTTCAGGAGGGCACCAGCACCACATGGCTCTTAGACAGTGTTTAATACTAGTTTTAGAGGTTTTTATGAAATTCTGGTTCAGCTAAAACAAACCACCTGATGTTTGGGTTATCGCCAAACCGAACCTTTAGTAAAGTTTGACCTGAATTTGATTTCTATGGGTTTGGTTCGCTCATCTCCACCAGGAAGTAAAAAGCTGCTGTGCTTGTGTATGATGAGTGAGCCAACCAGAATAGCTGTGAGCCAGTAACCATACCACTGTTTCCATAAACTAATAATATTTGTATACCAATGTTTTATTAGCCTTGTGTGGTGCAGAGTGTCAAGGCAGCAGAAATGCAGTCCTAAGCTCTTGCTCACGACCTGAAGGTTGTGGGTTCAATCTCCACATGGTTCAGGTAGCCAGCTCTCAAGGTTCATTCATCCTTCCGAGGTCGGTAAAATGAGTACCCAGCTTGGTGGGGGGTAATAAATTTTAAAAAATTACCTGAAAGCCCTGCAGAATGAGTTGGCGCGATACAAATAACAAGATTTATTTATTTTTTTTGTTTCAGTTTGGCTTCAGTAAGAGAACTGTTTGAGCAGTTGGCGATATCTGTTGTCTCCTGGGCTATTTTATCTCATCCCATGAGACACCAACTATGACAGATATGATCTTGCAGAACTTGTATCCGTGTCAAGTGATTTGCACAGGCCAAAAAATGTTGCAGTAGTCGGTCCAGAACTACTCATCTGCTGAATCCTTTGGCCCTAATAACATCGGATACTCCCATGGCATACTTTCTACCAACGTTTGATACTCATTAGCTGGTATTTCCCTCCATTCATCCTGCAAAAATCTGGTGAATTCTTTCAAATAAGATGAATCAGCCGGTCTACAATGGTGCAAGTTGAGCAAATTGGACAGTTGAGCAATGGAAGACCGTTCTATGGAGTGACAAATGACGCTCCATACAGAGA
Organism: Eleutherodactylus coqui; assembly: GCF_035609145.1. Lineage (NCBI taxonomy): Eukaryota > Metazoa > Chordata > Amphibia > Anura > Eleutherodactylidae > Eleutherodactylus > Eleutherodactylus coqui. Next base: position 292,285,200 of record NC_089839.1, read on the forward strand.
AAATGAACCAGCTCACCAGCAGGATGCACGGACTCGAAGAAGACAGCAAGAAAAGGATGCAGCATCCATAAATTCATGGCTTTATTGACACAAAAATAAAATCCCAACGGGAAGCTCATACAATGGTGTTTTTGAGTTATGCAGATCCGAACAATATCTACATTTGGAATGTCCCCATATATATGACCCAGGATGTGTGAGCCAGGTGGTAGATGGACCAATATGGTCAGAAAGCAGAGTAGGCAATAATAGTTGACCCAAAGTTGGGTCTTTCTTTGCTGTGTTTCTATGACCATCGCAGAGAATAGATGTGGAATTAGGATCAATATGCAGAACAGGTAACATAGTATGTTAGGCTGAAAAAAAGGCAACAAAAAAAAAACAAGCAGCCATTTAGCTCATTTGGAGGAAAAAAAATTACTTTCTGACTCCATAATGGCAGCCAGAGTAATCCCTGGGTCAACATTTGAAATCAACAACCCGCTGGTCACCGAATGTCTATATCCTGTAATATCATAGCACTCTAGAAAGGCATCTAGTCCCCTCTTAAATTCCTCTCAAGCAGAGAGTTCCACAGTCTCACTGCTCTTACAGTAAAGAACCCCCTTCTGTGTTGCTGATAGAACCTTCATTCCTCTAGACGTAGAGGATGCCCTCTTGTTACCGTCGCAGTCCTGGGTATAAACAAATCATGGGAGAGATCCTTGTATTGTCCCCTCATGTATTTATACATAGTTATTTGGTCGCCCCTTAGCTGTCTTTTTTCCAGATTAAATAATCCCAATTTTGATGCCTCTCTGGTATTCCAGTCCTCCCATTCCGTTTAATTTAGTTGCCTTTCTTTGAAGCCCCTCAAGCACTGATACATCCTTCCAAAGCACCGCTGTCCAGAACTGCACACAGTATTCCATGTGAGGCCCGACAAGTGCCTTATATAATGGGAGGATAATGTTCTCGTCCTTCGCCCCTATACCTCTTTTAATGCACCCCAAGACTTTATTCACTTTTGCAGCAGCTGACTGGCATCGGTTACTCCAGTTTAGTCTATAGTCCACTAGTACCCTCAGGTCTTTTTCCATCTCACTTTTCCCTAGCTGTACCCCATTAGTGTATATTGGTGACATCCGTTTCTCCTGCCCATGTGCATAACCTTACATTTTTCTGCCCAAGCCCCCAGCTTATCTCGGTCCGTTTGTAGCTGCACATTGTCCTCCGTTGCATTAATTATATTGTATAATTTTGTGTCATCTGCAAATATTGATATTTTGCTGTGCAGCCCCTCTATCAGGTCATTGATAAATATATTGAACAGAATGGTGCCCAATACTGAACCCTGTGGCCCCCACTAGTGACGGTGGCCCAATCAGAGTACGAACCATTTATTACCACCCTCTGCTTTCTATCTCTGAGCCAGTTCTTTACCCAGATACACACGTTTTCACCCAATCCGCGCTGTCTCTTTTTGTATATCAGCCTATTATGCGGCACGGTGTCAAATGCTTTAGAGAATTCCAGATATACAAGATCAATAGACTCTCCCAGGTCCAGCCTAGAGCTTACTCCATGGTAGAAGCTGTGTAGATTGGTCTGACATGATCAACACTTCATGAACCCGTGCTGGTGAGGAGTTATTCCGTTGTTCTCCTTAAGGTATTCTTCGATGGCGTCTCTCAGAAACCCCTCGAATATTTTTCCAATTATTGAAGTGAGACTTACCAGCCGGTAGTTACCAGGCTCTCTTTTGGACCCTTTTTTGTATATTGGAACGGCATTTGCAATGCGCCAATCCAGTGGTTCAACCCCGGTCTCTATAGTGTCCATAAATATAAGAAATAGCGGTCTAGCTATCATGTCACTCAGTTCCCTTAGAACCCTTGGGTGTATTCCATTCATTCGTGAATACACTTGAAAAGAAACTATTTAATAGATTTGCCTTCCCCCCATCATCTTCTATGGTTTCTCCTGCATTACTTGTTAAAAGGCCAGTGCTCTCGGTGCAAATCCTTTTACTGTTTATATAATTGAAGACTAGTTTAGGTGAATATTTATTAATTATCTGCAATAGTTCCTGAAATTTGTGGCTATCAAATAGTTGAAAAATCTCCCTGATATTGGAGGCTAACAGATGGGGTTCTGTCATTATTCTTGATTCTCATCTCTACAAACAGCACAATCTGGTGACACATCCAGTTATGAGGAACTGCAGTCTGACCCGACTGCTGAATTTCAAAAAACAAAATTTCTTTGGCAGATGAGGGTTGTAGTCTGTGTTCTCACACCCAAACAGGCAGATGGCATTAAAGTGCAACATCCTATTATGTCAATTTTCCATTCACTACCTACAATCCACAAACCTGTTTTCCCTCCTCTCTTCCATCCAATAGCCGAGAAGCCGTGTGCGTGGGCGGACGGTCTCGTTAAACCTCTTGTCCCCAATAGTCCTGGTTACATTCAAGATTCTAAAGATATTTTGAGACAATTCGGCCGGCTTCACACGGGTATAGATGAATGCGCAATACACAGTAAATAGAATGCATTGATTTCAATTCCCTTCATCCCTGCAGTGATAGAGCAGGTCTTATTTTTTTGCACATGCACAAAATGTAAACTCAAACACATTCATGAGAACGAACCCAAATATATAAAGAGCCCCAAGAACAGAATGCACAAAAAAGTTATGGTTGAATGAACTCGTCTGGGCCCAAAGAGAAGAAAATGGGCATCACCAATCACAGAAGATGTCACTGGAGGTAAGTTCCCTGGGGCAAGCACAGAGTCATGACTGACTCCTAGGGTGAAATCACATTGTAACATTTCCTTGGCAGATTTTTTTTGTGGGGTGGTTTGCCATTGCCTTCCCCAGTCATCTTTTACACCCCCCCCCCATCAAGCTGGGTACTCATTTTACCAACCTTGGAAGCATGACTCAACCTTGTGCCGGATAACTGAACCACACGGGGATTGAACCCGCAACCTTCGCGTCGTGAGCAAGAGTTTAGGATTGCATTTCTGCTGCCTTAACACTATCTGCTCACTGGAGGTAACTGCACTGTAATAACTATCACCATGTAGAACTGGTATCTGACTACCCCAACTTGACTCAAACTCTATGCACATCCTTGCCCATAGCGCTGTATGATTAGAGCTGCGATGGAGGCCATACTGCTTGTCATCCATGTAGACAGAAGAAGACGTCTTGAAGATTTATCTTCACAGATGCTACAGAAATCTCCTGCTGCGGGATGATGCGTCGCGTACGTAGGGGGACGTGCGGAGGTCCAAGGTGCTTTCAGGCATTGTAATCCGCTGTCAGAGTCTGTGATTCAATTCCAGGACTCCCTGCACTGGTAGTAACGGGGTTAATGAGCACTTAATATTGGTTGCAGTTTGCGGTCGGAGTCTTACTCCCTGGAGGTGGAATCCTGAGCGCCATTTCTTTGGTGAGATAATGAGAACATCGTCTGGAAACAATTCTCCGCTCCGAAGACATAATGCGATTATTTTTAGTAACGGATTTCCAGGGGTGATTGATACATTGTGTCTGCGCTGATGAACTGATGGAAGAACGACTAATTACAACACTGTACATGGATACCGCGTGTAATTATGTGTGCGGGGGTGGGGGTGCAGAACAATGTGTTACGGATAAAGGGACGTCTGTCGATTAATTTCATCCTGCGCTGCGGCGATCATTCATACGGAGAGCTGGGAGTGATTATGTCTGTCTGTGCAGGAAATGGAGATTCGGGCAACCGAGTCTTCAAGCTTTACCCCGAGCGGGACTACGCAGGCGCACAAGTGAAAACGTAACGCCTTAAGTGCACAGTGACCAGAGTATAGAGCTAAAGTGACCCTCCGGTCCAGGGACTGAAGGGTGGGAAGTAATATTACCGGGTACCAGGGGCGTAACTGGAAGCTTCAGGGCCCCAAAGCAAAACCTGTAACAGGACCCCCAACTCATAGCCCCGGGAACCGTATATGGAGAAATCCGCAGTCCAAATCCACAGCAGTAAATGCAGCGCTCGCCCTCACCTCCAAAGTCTACGCGCTCCCGACACCCCCTTACCACGAACACAGCGCCACTTCTGCATCACCTGACCAGCGGAGCCGCACTCACTAGAGGCCGGCGGGTGCCCGTCAAAGGAAGCGTTGCGAGTGAGAAGACTTCGGAGGTGGGAGGGAGTGCGATATCTTCTGAATTCAGCTGTTTTGGGCTTAAACAGATGGGCATGGTTTTGTCCCGTTTTGCGGGACGGAATGAAACTTTTTATTTCAATGGTTTCCTTTTCACTAGCGGGATCCTCGTGCATTAACCCTTTCCAATCCACTGTCTGACCCCTGAAGACAGTGGATTGGACAGCTCCAATGTTGGAAGACATCTGTCAAGGTTCTCTTACTGTATATTGCCAGCCTCTCTGCTGTCGGAGCCTATCCAACGTGTCACCTCATGCAGTACTGGCTTTAGCCAGCAGATAGTGCCGTTGTATAATGGCAGAAAAAGAGTAAGCCCCCTAGGAAAACCAGGATACAAACTGGATGGAAAAGGGTTAACACTACTCCAAAGAAAATTTCGGACTTGTACTAGCTTTCTCACATGTAGTTTTTCTATCTGCCCGCTTTTTTTTTTTTTCAATAACCCATTATTTTCTATGTTTTTATACACTTGGATGATTTTGCCCTCACACCGAGAGTCCAAGATAAGCACATCACAGCAGTCCTATTATTGGCCGATATCGCCTGTTACTTTCTATAGGAGCGTGACAAAGTCCCATCGCCCTTGCATGCCATGAGATCTACGCGCCATTTTTAGGCCTATCACACACATCTTTGTCGCTACAGAGGGCGATATTGCAATTTTGTGTCGCTACAACAAACCTCCCAAATGTACAAAACATCGCTCATGTGAAGGAACCCATTGGAAAGCCTGAGCTTCACATACAAGCGCTTCGCAGCACTGTTGCATCGCGAGAGAATAGCGCAATTTTGTCTCCCCTGTGAAGCCGGCTTAATCATTCTAAGTATTGGAACAACATGCTATTTTTTCACGTTCATGAAACATGCGCGTGAAAATCACATGTGCAGCGATGCGATGAGTTTTTCTTGCCAAACGCATTGCATTGGCAGAAAAAAATTGCAGGTTTATGAGTGTGATACCGGCCTGAGCCTCTCGGACTGATAGCGCACTCGCTTGTGTAAATACAGCCTTTTAGGGCGGCGTCACACGAGCGTATTTTGCACATGCAATATGCAGGGAATAGAATCCATTGATTTCAGTGGGTACCATCTTATTTCTCTTTCTTGCACGTACATTCCGTGCATGCTCTATTTTTGTGAGCATTCGCACACGAAAGATCCCCATAGAAGTCTATGGGAGGTGCACAAATGCGCACTCAATACGCTGCACATTTCCGTGAAAAAAAAACACGTCTGGATCTCATTAGGCTAAATAGCCTTTTAAATTGGGGTGTGGTCGTGTCCTATGTGCAAAAAAACATGTCTTGGGAGGCAAAATGCGCCAAAACGTGTGCAAATCTATTTTGTTCACAGCGCAAATGTTTTGTGCTGAATCGTGCGCAGTTGAGCATACGCCCGTGTGAAGGAGCCCTTAGACTAGGTGCAGACTTGAGTTTAAAAAAAGTCCATGTTACATCTCAAAAAAAAAGGTTGTTTTTCAATCTGCACGCAGCAACGTGCGGTCTCAGCGGTCGGTCCGTAATCAGTCCATGCGCCATCCGTTTTTCATATCCACAAAAAAACTGAAACAATCACAATTTTTTTACTATCTTTCATTGACTTGAATGGTTGAGTCTAGTCTTTAAAACGGATTGGAATCGTGCGCGTCATGCAGTCTACGTGAAAAAACTCACTACTTTGTGTTGCTACATTGAGTAAGGCCCCCTGTCCACGGCAATGTATTCGCGAATTACGCCCGCCGACTCTTCTCATAGCATTGCTATGGAAAGCGCGGGCCCCTGTCCACGAGCGGAGAATCATTGCGATTCTCCACTCGCGGTGGGCAATAATAGATAGGCTGACCGGTGGAGATTCGGCATCGGCTCCTGCTCCCGGGCGGCGGCTCCCGCGGCGGAGCTTCGCCAGGGATACCGCATCGCCCGTGGACAGCCGGCCTAACAGACTGCGCACGGAAAGAGGCTTTAGGGCTTAAACACACGGACGCATCCGCAAATACGCTTGCCGCTAAGGAGCGTCATTGCTCATGAACCAGTGAAAAGTAATTTAAATTTTGCACTATTGGGCGCAGTAAAAAAAGCAAAGAGACCGGTCCTGCCCAATCTTTTCCCATATGAACAACTACAGGCGAGAAAGATCGGACAATACCTTCTTTTCTCGTACGTGGCAATATAGCGCAAGAACCGCGCCATTCAAAATGAAACCATTGAACTTAATGGTTTTGTTTCGGCATTTTTCTCTTATCGGAGACAGAAAGATGGCAGCAGGTCCTATTTTTGGGCGATTCGGTTTGTCCATTGGTTCCTATGGGAGGAGAAAAAGAATTGCATTGCACTCGTGTGCGCGAAACACGCAAGTGGAAATCATGCGCGGTGATGCGATGGATTTTTCTTGCAAAGCACATCACACAGGAAAAATTGCGACACGTCGGTTCGAGTTTCTGGAGTGAGACCGCACTCACCTATGTAATACAGACATATAGAGACCTGTAGGAACAAGCTCTGCAAACCCCTTATCCATGAGCCTAAGGCAAAGAGTGCATGTGCCCGTTCCCTTGGCATTGGGAAGAGTGACCTCACAGGCACTTGTGTGCCCACCTTGTAGCACCCGCCTTACATGTGAATTTTATAGAAAGGGTTTCATGTTAAACACATTTTATTTTGAGACTCGAAGGGTTTATGGACTCAGTCGGGCAGCCTGCCAGGGAGCGTGCCACATGTGCCAAACCTGCAGACGTACATTCCAAGCCTACTTGTAAGGAGTCCGAATTGCAGGAAATGTTTTCTTGAGGTTCATGTGGTTAAATACGGTCCCTAACCTCAGTGCCCACTTCTGCGGATTGGTCAGTGCCATTGTGCCCGCTAGCCCAGTGTCCTAGGGAGGTCTATTCGTCTGGGTGTCATGTTCCCTTTAATGCTGTGCATGCAGTAATGCCGTCACATGGTACTAAATATAACACAGCTGTGACATCATGCGCTCCTTTAATTTTCCGATGCAGTCACTTCACCAACTTCCCGGCCTTGGATTTCCCATAATTCACGTCAATGATCTTATCAAGATGAATGAGGTTTCAAATATTAGTTCATAGAGCGCTATAAGTCAGGTCTGGGCCGGCCTGCGCAGCATCTGTCTAACTAAGCCCGCTGGAATTTCCATTCAGAGCTGATTTTATGTCCATGAAACCTGTTACCTGACACATGAAACGAACCGGCGGCCAGGAACTACCCCGATGCAAGGAGAAAGAGAGCGTAACCATATGTGTGGCCGTCATTAGGAGAGCCGCTTGTCTTCTTCTACATGATGTCTAGGAGAATGAAGTTATAGAGACCAACTTCAGGCAGATCCAGGGGGCAGTATTATAGTAGTTATATTCTTGTACATAGGGGGCAGTATTATAGTAGTTATATTCTTGTACATAGGGGGCAGTATTATAGTAGTTATATTCTTGTACATAGGGGGCAGTATTATAGTAGTTATATTCTTGTACATAGGGGGCAGTATTATAGTAGTTATATTCTTGTACATAGGAGCAGTATTATAGTAGTTATATTGTTGTACATAGGGGGCAGTATTATAGTAGTTATATTCTTGTACATAGGGGGCAGTATTATAGTAGTTATATTCTTGTACATAGGGGGCGCTATTATAGTAGTTATATTCTTGTACATAGGGAGCAGTATTATAGTAGTTATATTCTTGTACATAGGAGCAGTATTATAGTAGTTATATTCTTGTACATAGGAGCAGTATTATAGTAGTTATATTCTTGTACATAGGGGGCAGTATTATAGTAGTTATATTCTTGTACATAGGGGGCAGTATTATAGTAGTTATATTCTTGTACATAGGGGGCAGTATTATAGTAGTTATATTCTTGTACATAGGGGGCAGTATTATAGTAGTTATATTCTTGTATACAGGGAGCAGTATTATAGTAGTTATATTCTTGTACATAGGAGCAGTATTATAGTAGTTATATTCTTGTACATAGAGAGCAGTATTATAGTAGTTATATTCTTGTATATACGGAGCAGTATTATAGTAGTTATATTCTTGTACATAGGAGGCAGTATTATAGTAGTTATATTCTTGTACATAGAGAGCAGTATTATAGTAGTTATATTCTTGTATATACGGAGCAGTATTATAGTAGTTATATTCTTGTACATAGGGGCAGTATTATAGTAGTTATATTCTTGTACATAGGGGGCAGTATTATAGTAGTTATATTCTTGTACATAGGGGGCAGTATTATAGTAGTTATATTCTTGTACATAGGAGGCAGTATTATAGTAGTTATATTCTTGTACATAGAGAGCAGTATTATAGTAGTTATATTCTTGTATATACGGAGCAGTATTATAGTAGTTATATTCTTGTACATAGGAGGCAGTATTATAGCAGTTATATTCTTGTACATAGGAGGCAGTATTATAGTAGTTATATTCTTGTACATAGGAGCAGTATTATAGTACTTATATTCTTGTACATAGGGGGCAGTATTATAGTAGTTATATTCTTGTACATAGGGGGCAGTATTATAGTAGTTATATTCTTGTACATAGGACCAGTATTATAGTAGTTATATTCTTGTACATAGGGGGCAGTATTATAGTAGTTATATTCTTGTACATAGGGGGCAGTATTATAGTAGTTATATTCTTGTACATAGGGGGCAGTATTATAGTAGTTATATTCTTGTACATAGGGGGTAGTATTATAGTAGTTATATTCTTGTACATAGGAGGCAGTATTATAGTAGTTATATTCTTGTATATAGGGAGCAGTATTATAGTAGTTATATTCTTGTACATAAGAGCAGTATTATAGTAGTTATATTCTTGTACATAGGGGGCAGTATTATAGTAGTTATATTCTTGTACATAGGACCAGTATTATAGTAGTTATGTTCTTGTACATAGGAGCAGTATTATAGTAGTTATATTCTTGTACATAGGGGGCAGTATTATAGTAGTTATATTCTTGTACATGGGAGCAGTATTATAGTAGTTATATTCTTGTACATAGGGGGCAGTATTATAGTAGTTATATTCTTGTACATAGGGGGCAATATTATAGTAGTTATATTCTTGTACATAGGGGCAGTATTATAGTAGTTATATTCTTGTACATAGGGGGCAGTATTATAGTAGTTATATTCTTGTACATAGGAGGCAGTATTATAGCAGTTATATTCTTGTACATAGGGGCAGTATTATAGTATTTATATTCTTGTATATAGGGGGCAGTATTATAGTAGTTATATTCTTGTACATAGGGGGCTGTATTATAGTAGTTATATTCCTGTACATAGGGGGCTGTATTATAGTAGTTATATTCCTGTACATCGGGGGCAGTATTATAGTAGTTATATTCCTGTACATAGGGGGCAGTATTATAGTAGTTATATTCTTGTACATAGGGGGCAGTATTATAGTAGTTATATTCTTGTACATAGGGGGCAGTATTATAGTAGTTATATTCTTGTAAATAGAGGGCAATGTTATAGTAGTTATATTCTTGTACATAGGGGCAGTATTATAGTAGTTATATTCTTGTACATAGGGGGCAGTATTATAGTAGTTATATTCTTGTACATAAGGAGCAGTATTATAGTAGTTATATTCTTGTACATAGGGGGCAGTATTATAGTAGTTATATTCTTGTACATAGGTGCAGTATTATAGTAGTTATATTCTTGTACATAAGGGGCAGTATTATAGTAGTTATATTCTTGTACATAGGGAGCAGTATTATAGTAGTTCTATTCTTGTACATAGGGGCAGTATTATAGTAGTTATATTCTTGTACATAGGCGGCAGTATTATAGTAGTTATATTCTTGTACATAGGGGGCAGTATTATAGTAGTTATATTCTTGTACATAGGGGGCAGTATTATAGTAGTTATATTCTTGTACATAGGGGGCAGTATTATAGTAGTTATATTCTTGTATACAGGGAGCAGTATTATAGTAGTTATATTCTTGTACATAGGGGGTAGTATTATAGTAGTTATATTCTTGTACATAGGGGGCAGTATTATAGTAGTTATATTCTTGAACATACGGGGCAGTATTATAGTACTTATATGCTTGTATATAGGGGGCTGTATTATAGCAATTTTTAGTGGAAATACCTAAATGGGATTTTTAACAACTTGAAAGAAGTGTATGATTGTACATTTATAGGATTCTCGTTATCTTGTCTCCACCAGAATTATGGGCGGATACATGGGTGTAGCTGGGTTGAGATGCAGGGGAGGGGTAGGTGATGCCCATAGGTGCTGATTGGCTGAGTAAGCCACCGTCCTGTCCGGAACCCTCCCGCTGTCAGTGTGGTATTCCGCTGCCATCTCCCCTGGCGACCCCGATCTAAGTTCCCCCACTGGGTTCTGTTTTCCTCCCCGGAAAGGCGGCTGCTGTGAGTGTGCTGTTGCGCTCCCATCTCCCCTCCTGACTCCGCGCCGTGTGGTAGCATACTGTACATCATGTATATCCACTATCAGGTTACACATGCGAACAATGTATCATGAGAATGGTGTCATCTTCGGACACCATGGTTCTGTGGCAAGGTGTGCTGTTCATCATACGGATATAAGGCACTTCCCTGCAATCTGTCACCTCAAGGCAAAAAGTGACATGTTTACTCTGTTCTCTGCGAGTGTGCAGCAGATGATGGGGCTCCAAAACTGCATTACACAGAAAAAAAGAGGATCATAATAGAGAGAATAACCCACAGCCGGCTGATAACAGAGAATAATACTTTGCATTTATCTGGAGATAAGCATGCCTATGTCACATTTCTGTTGTACAAAGGTCGCATGTGCCAAAATTGCTACTTTTGGGGCTTTTATGCTGAGCCCTGCAACTTAAAGGAGATGTCCCGCGCCGAAACGGGTTTTTTTTTTTTTAAACCCCCCCCCCGTTCGGCGCGAGACAACCCCGATGCAGGGGTTAAAAAAACCACCCGCACAGCGCTTACCTGAATCCCGGCGGTCCGGTGACTTCAATACTTACCGCTGAAGATGGCCGCCGGGATCCTCCGTCTTCGTGGACCGCAGCTCTTCTGTGCGGTCCACTGCCGATTCCAGCCTCCTGATTGGCTGGAATCGGCACGTGACGGGGCGGAGCTACACGGAGCCGCTCTCTGGCACGAGCGGCTCCATAGAAGACTGCTGAAGACCCGGACTGCGCAAGCGCGGCTAATTTGGCCATCGGAGGCCAAAAATTAGTCGGCTCCATGGGAACGAGGACGCTAGCAACGGAGCAGGTAAGTAAAAAACTTTTTATAACTTCTGTATGGCTCATAATTAATGCACAATGTACATTACAAAGTGCATTATTATGGCCATACAGAAGTGTATAGACCCACTTGCTGCCTCGGGACAACCCCTTTAAAAAAAATGGGAAAAGCCTAACATTAGAAGGTGTGGTCATGTGTGGGGCAAGTTGAGAATAGAGATTTAGTGATTAATGCACATTTTAGGTATGAGGTTTAGAAGTCAATCTATCAGGCTAATATATATATATATCTCATATCATATCTACCTCATATCTATCTACCTCATATCTATCTATATCTATCTACCTCATATCTATCTATCTATCTACCTCATATCTATCTATCTATCTATCTATCTATCTCATATCTATCTATCTATCTCATATCTATCTATCTTTCTCATATCTAATCTATCTATCTATCTCATATCTATCTATCTAATATCTATCTATCTCATATCTATCTATCTAATATCTATCTATCTCATATCTATCTATCTATCTATCTATCTATCTCATATCTATCTATCTATCTATATATCTCATATCTATCTATCTCCTATCTATCTATCTATCTATCTCATATCTATCTATCTCATATCTATCTATCTATCTATCTATCTCACATCTATCTATCTCATATCTATCTATCATCTATCTCATATCTATCTATCTATCTCACATCTATCTATCTCATATCTATCTATCCTCTCATATCTATCTATCTATCTCTCTCATATCTATCTATCTATCTATCTATCTCATATCTATCTCTCTATCTATCTCATATCTAATCTAATCTATCTATCTCACATCTATCCATCTATCTATCTATCTATCTATCTATCTATCTATCTATCTATCTATCTATCTATCTCATATCTATCTATCTGTTTATCTATCACCCAAGTATCTAAATCAAATCTATCTGCTTATCTATCCATCCATCCTGTTACTCCCCCCATTAATTCTCCTGTATCGCAATAGGGGGCGCTCATTTTTGTCCAGGTACATCCGCTGAGAATTCTTTCCCTTTTCATTCATTTCTCCACTACAATCTATACATTAAATGGAAACCAGTGAAATGCAGCTAAATCTATATTTCAATCCCCTCATAAAAATACCTTTCTGAACCCCGCTTATAAATTACATTGTAATCTCCGCAATATAACCCCCTCCTTCTTCCTTCCCAGGCCGCTCTGCGCCGAATGCTACAATAAATTACACTCTACCCTATTTTCATTGATCAGAACCAGAGAAGAGGAACTGACCGAGATCTGATAACGACGATGAAGTCACCGCTCAGACATATTACTTTATTTTCATCGCATTTAGAAAAAAAACTTTTTGAAAGTTTTTTTTCCTTTTTTGCTCTAGTTCCTCCTCGCTCGCTGCCCCGGGGTTTTCATGTGCGCTGCACTGCAAGGCTCTGGGTTTGATTACTTTAGCTCTGTAGACTGGTAAGGGGGGAAAAGTGCAAACTCGCCGGGTCACAGTCTGTAACGTGAGATCGCTCCGAAGTTCTGAAGTTTTATGGGAACGAGAAGGAAACTCTATACAGTTCAAAAGATGGATTTAATGTTGCATCATGTGAAAACAATTGAAGGCCCTTAATCCCGTCCTGCAGCTTTTAATAACGCGCGCTGCCATCCATCACCGGCCCAAATCTATTTCATTCGCCTGATCTGAAATAGAATTATTGTGACAACGGCACGGCCCTCGTTACCGCCCAACTGGGCACAGAATATTACCGTACGTTCAGGTTTCCAAGCCTCACCGGATCGTTCCGTAAAGCGCTGGGAATGACGTAGGGCCAGGAAAAAGTAAAGTAGAAAAAGCATAACTTATGTCAACGGGAGTTTTTGTTTTCTTTTCATTACGTGGAGGGAAAACATATGTTCTGGTGAGACGGGAATTACCAGCCCCCAGGTTGTAGTTTATGGACTGTTGTGGCGGGGTTTTTTATGATATACAAAAAATTCCAAAATGGCCGACCAAGTGGTGAAAGTCACGGTGTGATCTGATGTAATTACAGCTCAATCATTGGATTATAGAAAGTTCTGCAGGTTTCTGATTTACTTTATCGTTCAACTCCTCACTGTTTTAGAAATCTCGGTTTGTATCCAGAGGATTGAACCATACACAGATGTAGTACTTCTCACGACTGAGGATTTGTCACAATAGAATCTGGCACAGACAATCCTTTGTGAGATTAACGCATCAGCAGAATAGTGAGTGCAGCTCTGGAGTATAATACAGGATGTAACTAAGGAGCAGTAATGTATGTACATAGTGACTCCAGCAGCAGAATAGTGAGTGCAGCTCTGGAGTATAATACTGGATGTAACTCAGGATCAGTACAGGATGAGAAATATATGTACACAGTGACTCCACCAGCAGAACAGTGAGTGCAGCTGTGGGGTATAATACTGGATGTAACTCAGGATCAGTACAGGATAACTAATGTATGTACACAGTGACTCCACCAGCAGAATAGTGAGTACAGCTCTGGAGTATAATGCAGGATATAACTCAGGATCAGTACAGGATAAGTAATGTATGTACACAGTGACTCCACCAGCAGAATAGTGAGTGCAGCTGTGGGGTATAATACTGGATGTAACTAAGGGTCAGTACAGGATAAGTAATGTATGTACACAGTGACTTCAGCAGCAGTACAGTGAGTGCAGCTCTGGAGTATAATACTGGATGTAACTCAGGATCAGTACAGGATGAGTAATGTATGTACACAGTGACTCCACCAGCAGAATGGTGAGTGCAGCTCTGGAGTATAATACAGGATGTAATTCAGGATCAGTACAGGATGAGTAATGTATGTACACAGTGACTCCACCAGCAGAACAGGGAGTGCGGCTCTGGAGTATAATACAGGATGTAACTCAGGATCAGTACAGGATAAGTAATGTATGTACACAGTGACTCCACCAGCAGAATAGTGAGTGCAGCTCTGGAGTATAATACAGGATGTAACTCAGGATCAGTACAGGATAAGTAATGTATGTACACAGTGACTCCACCAGCAGAATAGTGAGTGCAGCTCTGGAGTATAATACAGGATATAACTCAGGATCAGTACAGGATAAGTAATGTATGTACACAGTGACTCCACCAGCAGAATAGTGAGTGCAGCTCTGGAGTATAATACTGGATGTAACTCAGGATCAGTACAGGTTAACTAATGTATGTACACAGTGACACCACCAGCAGAATAGTGAGTGCAGCTCTGGAGTATAATACAGGATGTAGCTCAGGATCAGTACAGGATAAGTAATGTATGTACACAGTGCTTCCACCAGCAGAATAGTGAGTGCAGCTCTGGAGTATAATACAGGATGTAGCTCAGGATCAGTACAGGATAAGTAATGTATGTACACAGTGCTTCCACCAGCAGAATAGTGAGTGCAGCTCTGGAGTATAGTACAGGAGGTAATTTTTAGCATGCATGGGCTATAACAGTAGACCACCAGTTCCAGCTCCATTGCTGTTCAAGGGCAGCTTCACAAGTGCAATTGCGCAAGCCTTAAGGCCCCATTAGACAAGGATTATCGCTCAAAATTAGCTCAAAAGCCACCTTTTGAGCGATAATAGTTGTGTCTAAACACGCTGCCATCGTACACTGTTCGTGCAGTATTCGTTCATCACTGATTTTCTCAGCGGGCGGCATTGATAGCATTCTTTCAGCTGGTATCTCGCTGGGACTTCTCAGCAGGACACCAACTGACAGCTTCGAGAACAAAGCAGCTGTTTGCATACACAAAACAGCTTCTGTTCTCTGAGTTATCAGCGGTGTCCCGCTCCGCCTGCATTTAACTCTTTATGTAGCTAATTAACTACTGTCGTTTGAGCGATTTTTGAGCGATCATCATTCTGTAGAATTTCACCTTTAGAGCAACTTTTTGCAGTGTAAACAAGGCTTTTTTTCTGCGCATATCAGCAGATTCTGCCGCACTTTTTCTGCCCGCAAGGCATATTCATAGCGTATGTTAAAAAAAAGCACCGATTGAAATGGCCAATTAGTTCCAGGTGTGTTTTTTTTTTACCGGAATTACAGTGTTTCACTCATCTGATTGCGCATTTCACGCTTTTTTTGCACATTCCCCATCGGCTTTCATGGGGGCCTTTAGTGTGCAAATGAGTAGAATGATAGAGTATGTTTTATATGCGACGCGCTACTAGATGTGGGTCTCTAATAAAGTGGCCAATCAGTGTACTTTGTGCTGAAATCTCTCCCCAATTTTAGGGTCTTGGCTTTCTCTCATTAAATGGGGATGTTACTTCCGTGTTCCCCGAAAATAACAGACTGTCTTATAAAAATCTTTGCCCTGAAAGAGACACAGTGTCTTATTTTTGAGGGTGCCTTATACTTACCTAGCCAGCGGAGTCCCATTGCCTCGCGCCGGTCTCCGGCACTGCGGCAGGCTGCCGTACCCTCGGCGCCGACAGCACTCTCTTCCTGGTAACTAACAGGCATTCAGAGAATGACATCACTGAATGGCTGTGATTGGATCACAAGCGCCGCTGGCTCAGCCAATCAGAAGCGGCGCTCGATGAACCAATCACAGCCATTTAGTGATGTCATTCTCTGAATGACTGTGAATGATCGATCGCCGACTTGGATTGGCTGAGACAGCGGCGCTCGTGATCTATTCTAGTGCGAACCTCGCATGGATGGCTTCCATTGAAGTCAATGGAAGCCGTCCACCTCACGGACCTTTCGCAGTGAGCACTGCAGAAGGGTCGCGGGATCCGCATCTGCGACGGCGCGGGCAACTCTGTACTGCGCATCTGCGATGGCCGGCACATCAGCAGCACAGAAGAAGAGAAAAAATGACATGTCCGCAGGGGTTGCCGCCGGGGTACAAGAGTTTGTGTGAGGGGGAGGGGAAGCGAAAACCCCTTTTAACACCAAAAATACACACAATATACTGTATGAAATGGACACTCAGAAGAAAATCGTATCAAACATTAGTTGAGTTTTTGAATATACTTTCGCTCCATTCCTATTGGCTGTTTGGGTTTTTGATCATTTGCGGTTGTCTTTGAGTTCCCTTCACTTTTATGGTCATTGTAGAAAAACACACAAACAAATGTTGCAATTGTGAGACAATCGGATGCTAATGTCTTGTTTACAGACAATTCTGACTTTGTGGATCTTTCACCTACTGGTGTTAATTGTTGGCAACAATGGAAGCGGCCGAGGGAGGACACATCAAGGGTTAATTGTTTTAGAGACACTGAAGACAATCATAGGGTAAGTGACCCAATAAAATCGGATCGCAGAGCGAATCAGCGCACCTCAAGGTAAGAATACAGCAAACATATATCCCAGGCAGCGGAGACAATACAACACGCTTCCAGACTCAGACACACCTCTTCCTCAGGTAAGTCACCTCAGAAGGTCTTTACTATATTTAACCTCTTAGTGCCCGAGCCTGTTTATGCCTTAATGACCAACCAAGTTTCCATTCTTTTTCATCGTCTATAACTTTATAGTTTTTCCGTCGACGTATGTGGGCTTCTTTTATGCGGGATGAGTTGCACTTTTAATGCCATCATTTTGGGGTTCATTTCACGTATTGTAGAACTTTTATATATTTTTCCGTAGTTTTTTTTTTGGATTTCATGTTTACAGCGCTCAGCATGCGGAATAAATAATGTGAGGACATTGTCTGGGTCAGCACAATTCCGGCGACACCAAATTTATACAGTTATTTATGTTTTGCTATTTTTGTACACAAAAAGACCTTTTTAAAGTTTTTTTTAAAGATTTGCATTTTTTTCGTATTTTTCCATCAACGGAGCTCTATGAGGGCTTGTTTTTTGCCAGATGAGCTCTAGTTTTCATATTTGGGAACATACAGAATTGAGTTACATTATTATCCAGCTAATATCCAGAGTGTGGCGCACGGACAGCAGATAGATGGGTCGGGATTGACTCAATGAGGTTCCGGTTGGTTGTCGCAGAGATCTGGAGTCTTGCTGACTGCATCTCACAGTTACTGATGTTTGCGTAGAGCGAACATGACGATCGAGGTGGTCCCACAAATCTTCAGTTGGGTTCAAGTCTGGGGAATAAGGGGGACAGGGAATTACTTGGAAGTCTTGGTTGTGCTCTTCCAACCACCGATGGACATTTCTAGCCACGTCACATTGTCTTGCTGGAAGATCCCATCTGCCCCATGGAAGACAACAGCATGTATGGGTATACGTGATCTACTAGGATGGAGTCATAACCAGCGGTGGTCCAATTCTGATTGTCCACTTCGGAGTCCCATACACAGTAGGGTTTGCTGAACTGTTACTATAGACATACATCTGGTGGCCCCTGGTTCATAGCGTTTCGGTCAACCCTTGCGCACCTTCAAAACCAACGATCACCTCTCACATCAATGCATGTGCTGCTCTGCAGTTTCCACATTGGTTATTCCCAATGGTGCCATTTGTCCACTCTTGATAGACTTTCACCACAGCAGCATGCGAACAGTCCGCAAACTGCGCTGTTTGAGAAATACCGCCACCCATTGGTCCGAAAGCCAATAATCATCCCTTTATGCAACTCTGATAAATCGCCCGCTTTACCCCCGACAGCAACAAGTGATATGTGAGCAGACGGCCTATCGTATACCTCATATACCCACCAAGCCAACCCACCGCACATCACTTACTTCATGCGCTACACGCTGCTGACATAGAAAGTAGGAGGTGGTCATAACATTTTGAGACTCGAATTTGTATAACATTTGATCACTTTTTATTCCATTTTTTCTAGAGACAAGATTACCAAAATCTGCAGTTCTGGAATTTTTTGTTTACAGCATTCACCAAGTGGTATAAATCATATGTTAAACCAATCATCATTATGTCTAGATCGAATTTACATATATATATTTTTTGCAACTCTTCACGTTTTTTTAAAAATTTACTTTACTAGGGTCATACACATAAGAAAAGCGGGAAACAAATCGCAGCACGTTCTATGCTGTGTGTGCTCTCGTATCGCAGCACCCATTGTTTTTCATGGGGCCGGCTGCAGCATTGCACCATGTGCTAGGCGCATGCAATGCGATGCAAGGTCTCCTATTGTTTTCAATGGGAGAAACCCCACAAGTCACATGTTGGTGAGCGCGATATCGGGCTGTAAACCATGGCCCAACATCATACTCCCCCATGTAAAGTTAGCCTCAGGGGGGAGTTTTTTGCAGGAAAAGTTGTAGTTTTTAATGGTACCATTCTGATGATCAATAGGACTTTTTGATCGCTTTCTATTCCATTTTTGTGAGGCGCAATATGCAAAATTAGCAAGTTTTGCCATCTTTTTTTTGCATGACGTGCATCATGCAGGTTATATAATTTACTAACTTTTTTTTTACATGGGTAATTGCAAATACTGTAATACCAATTTTTGGGGGGTGATTTTGTGATTTCTTTTGTGTGTGTTTTTTTTTTTTTTACATACCATGGGGGGAAAAGTGATGTTTTTATTTTTAAAATATTTTTTACTATTTTTTTACACTTTTTAAAGTTTTATTCCAAACTCACTAAAAGACTTGAATGACTCTGATTGTTCCTATAATTCACTATAATACTTCAGTATTACAGTGTATTATATAGTCTATGAAACTTAGCTGAGCCTAATAGGCCACCCTAGCTGGCAGACCCTGAGGCCATTTTCAAGCCTCCAGGTCCCATAGCAATGCATCAGGACCCCATGATCACATTGTAGGGACCCAATGGGTGGTCAAGGGAACCCCTCTCCATCTGCCAACCTTCTCCATTTCATTAATTGTGGCATGTAACAGGTTAAACAGCGGGGATCGGCGGTCTCTCCGGTCCATGCAGTTAGAACAGGTATCATCAGACTGTCATTAGATAGTATGAGGACCCACTCTCCCTGGCATAGGAGTCCCATGCGGACATGATTGCACAACCACAAATCCGTTCTTGTGTAGGGTAGAGCAGTGCATGGGAGACGTGGTGGAGACCCCGCTCATCTGCCAAAATCAACCATTAAAGTCTATGTTAAAAAAACGCAGCGAACACACATTAGCATTTGGGAAGGGACTTGTTACTTGTATAGCACCAACTTATTGTGCAGTGCTTTCAGGTAATTTTTTATTTATTACCCCCTGGGTACTCATTTTACCAACCTTGGAAGGATGGATGGTTAAGTCAACTTTGAACTGGCTACCTGAACCACAAGGGGATTGAACTCACAACCTTCTGGTCATGAGCAAGAGCTTAGGACTGCATTCTGCTGCCCTAACACTCTGCACCACACAATTACATTTGTACTCACTGTGGGGTTTTTTGCACTCCCTGCTTTAAATGGGTTCTAATGAAATTGGCATAATTTATGCTTTCCTGCTGAATTTCGTGGAAATTCGTAATTCGTGTGAAAAACAGACGAACACGAATGCAGCAGAGGAGTAAAATAAATGCACATATGCATCAAAAATGCACAGACAGTGGAAGCAATGCGTTGTTCACAGACCAAACTTGCATATGATTGCGTGAATGACCTCTTAGCTCCGGCTCCCAGCGTCGTTAGTGTGTCAATTGGGCAGTCCATTACGTCCATCGTCACCCATTCAGTTATCTGTGGGGCTGGCCCAGTTGACATATTGACACCACCAGGAGCTGGACCTAAGAAAAGCTCCTCCACAAAGGAGAGGATTATCAAAAGAAAAATGCAGAGCCATGCACTTACCCTCCTGACCTATCCCTCATGACAGGTCCTCCTAAAGGGTTGCCTTATCTCAATAACCCCTTTTTCCATTGATCATCTTAGATCAGCCATGATCACCAGCGACAGTTGTGGACAGCCATTCATTTACCCAACAGTGACCTCTAGCAGAGAAATGTGGTATTACATAGCACCCATTTAATTGAATGGCTATCTATAAATCTAAACATAGGCTGGGTCCTCCAGAGTCAGTTCTGCTCTTTGTTTGTGGTTCTTTGGTTTATGGAGAAGGGTCCCAAGCATTAACTATCTATTCAACTTTTTAGGATAGGAACTTTTTTTTAGACAATTATAGAAATATTTTTTGTTACTTCAAGGGGTTGTCCAGTTTCATCCACATCTCTGTAGCCTTTGCTACAGTGGCAAGAAATTGCAGAAAATCATAGTTAAAAGGTGTTTTTTGCCATAATCACAAGGTCACATGCAACGTTTTGTCTCCACAAGGAATAATAGGAATTATTTTTGCTCTGATTTTCCTTCACTTTGTAGCATCAAGCTGCTTTGTTCCCACTGTGTATATAGGACAATGCAGAGGCTCCCAACGGAGTGTGGGGCGCTGTGTACCTGGCCGGTAGGGGGCCTCAGGTGAGCACACAAGTCCTGCCGTTTGTTTAGTCTCCCGCTGAAGCAGGTCAATATTAGACAATCTGCGAGGCTTTCTCCTAACATTTAGGCCAAATGATATGTGCAAGCATCACAGTGTGAAGACCCTCTAATGTAATGTGGGCTATTGTATGGGGAGTTGGAAGGAAAGTGCAGCTCAGGGGCACTCGCATACTTGGACCCCTGCCGTGCTACTCAACCGAATGCACACGACCCAAAAAGTATTAGACAAAGTTCATATCAGTGTTGGAACGGTTGGCACCACACCGGATTTGGCACAATATCCCAGATAATACAGTGTAGCATGCTGCGCTATTTCATCCAATAACAGTTTCTCCCCTATTCTAGATGGACTCCATTAGTTCAGTGTCACGTGGGACTACCATGCACCTACCGGATCTGAAAGTTACGATTTTCTGTTGATCGGCTCCGAAGGAGGAGCCATCAATAGAAAACAGGAACCCAGGTGTGAATGCAGGTGTAATAGTTTGGCTGAATGAAACTGGCCTTAGATGAGAGGGGACCCCTTCTGTGCCAGGAGGTCCTCGTATGCCCCCACCATCGGGTCTTTTGGGTAATATGACCCTTAAGTCCTGGACAAGTTAAGATGGCCTGATGCATTAGTAGTCTAACACATGCATGCTGCTCTGATTTGCAAGCACTTCTTACATGAGCAATGCTGGCCAATCCGAACCGTGTGCAGCATCTTAGACTACCAAGTATGTATCAGGTAGTCAGACACGTGATACGGCCATAAGCGCCGTGGAATGAATGGGCGGTATACAAATAAAGATTATTATTATATGGTTTGGCCAGGATTGGCACATTGCTTTAACTCCTCAAACCTTTGACTGCTAGCTATTACTAAAGGGTTTTGCTATCCACCGGCCCTCAGCGCCAAAGGTCAGTGTTCTCAAAAGAAAAGGTCAACCTAGGCTGGTCCCCTACACTCCAGGGACCTTAGAACGGCCATATTAACTGTCTCTACTGCACTTGCCACTTTTTCACTAATGTCCAATCCCTGGTGCAATAGTTACATGACGCAGAATGCAAATCACCAGAGTGAAGCAGGAAATAACAGGAATGCAGCTCTGAAGCCAGGAAACACACCTGTATGTATAATACAGTCAACTTCATGAGTGACGAAAGTAGCTCCTTCTAGTAAAAGGTGTACCAGAGGTGGAATATGAGAATCAAGGCAAGAAACAGTCCACTGGGATTAATTTACAATACAAGTTCTGTTATAGATCAGGAATACCGTAAAAGGTATGTCATCCAGCTTCATGTATATAGAAGGCAGTGTTATAGTAGTTATATTCTTGTACACAGGAGGCAGTATTATAGTAGTTATATTCTTGCACATAGGGGGCAGTATTATAGTAGTTATATTCTTGTACATAGGGGGCAGTATTATAGTAGTTATATTCTTGTACATAGGGGGCAGTATTATAGTAGTTATATTCTTGTACATAGGGGGCAGTATTATAGTAGTTATATTCTTGTACATAGGAGCAGTATTATAGTAGTTATATTCCTGTACATAGGGGGCAGTATTATAGTAGTTATATTCTTGTACATAGGGGGAAATATTATAGTAGTTATATTCTTGTACATAGGGGGCAGTATTATAGTAGTTATATTCTTGTACATAGGGGGAAATATTATAGTTGCTATATTCTTGTACATAGGGAGCACTATTATAGTAGTTATATTCTTGTATATAGGGAGCAGTATTATAGTAGTTATATTCTTGTACATAGGAGGCAGTATTATAGTAGTTATATTCTTGTACATAGGAGCAGTATTATAGTAGTTATATTCTTGTACATAGGAGTAGTATTATAGTAGTTATATTCTTGTACATAGGGGGCAGTATTATAGTAGTTATATTCTTGTACATAGGGGGCAGTATTATAGTAGATATATTCTTGTACATAGGAGGCAGTATTATAGTAGATATATTCTTGTACATAGGAGGCAGTATTATAGTAGTTATATTCTTGTACATAGGAGGCAGTATTATAGTAGTTATATTCTTGTACATAGAGGGCAGTATTATAGTAGTTATATTCTTGTACATAGGAGGCAGTATTATAGTAGTTATATTCTTGTACATAGGAGCAGTATTATAGTAGTTATATTCTTGTACATAGGAGGCAGTATTATAGTAGTTATATTCTTGTACATAGAGGGCAGTATTATAGTAGTTATATTCTTGTACATAGGGGGCAGTATTATAGTAGTTATATTCTTGTACATAGGGGGCAGTATTATAGTAGTTATATTCTTGTACATAGGGGGCAGTATTATAGTAGTTATATTCTTGTACATAGGGGCAGTATTATAGTAGTTATATTCTTGTACATAGGGGGCAGTATTATATTAGTTATATTCTTGTACATAGGAGCAGTATTATAGTAGTTATATTCTTGTACATAGAGGGCAGTATTATAGTGGTTATATTCTTGTACATAGGAGAAGTATTATAGTAGTTATATTCTTGTACATAGAGGGCAGTATTATAGTAGTTATATTCTTGTACATAGAGGGCAGTATTATAGTAGTTATATTCTTGTACATAGGGGGCAGTATTATAGTAGTTATATTCTTATACATAGGGGGCAGTATTGTAGTAGTTACATTCTTGTACATAGGGGGCAGTATTGTAGTAGTTACATTCTTGTACATAGGGGCAGTATTATAGTAGCTATATCCTTGTACATAGGGAGCAGTATTAGGGTAGTTATATTCTTGTACATCAAGGCTAATATTATAGTTCTGCACTTCAATCGTCTTATAGAACTGGACCACAGAAAATGTTGTTAGTATTAACTTGTATTCTACTGAATGCCAATAGATATTACACATGAACCCAAAACAGCGTTCATTCATCTACACACAGAAGAAAAAACAGAAAACTCCTGACATTACGACTTCAATGTGTCTTTGTCAGGAATATACACTACCGTTCAAAAGTTTGGGGTCACATTGAAATGTCCTTATTTTTTGAAGGAAAAGCACTGTACTTTTCAATGAAGATAACTTTAAACTAGTCCTAACTTTAAACAAATGCACTCTATACATTGCTAATGTGGTAAATGACTATTCTAGCTGCAAATTCCTGGTTTTTTGTGCAAAATCTACAAAGGTGAATAGAGGCCCATTTCCAGCAACTATCACTCCAGTGTTCTAATGGTACAATGTGTTTGCTCATTGGCTCAGAAGGCTAATTGATGATTAGAAAACCCTTGTGCAATCATGTTCACACATCTGCAAACAGTCTAGCTCGTTACAGAAGCTACAAAACTGACCTTCCTGTGAGCAGATTGAGTTTCTGAAGCATCACATTTGTGGGGTCAATTAAACGCTCAAAATGGCCAGAAAAAGAGAACTTTCATCTGAAACTCGACAGTCTATTCTTGTTCTTAGAAATGAAGGCTATTCCATGCGAGAAATTGCTAAGAAATTGAAGATTTCCTACAACGGTGTGTACTACTCCCTTCAGAGGACAGCACAAACAGGCTCTAACCAGAGTAGAAAAAGAAGTGGGAGGCCGCGTTGCACAACTAAGCAAGAAGATAAGCACATTAGAGTCTCTAGTTTGAGAAACAGACGCCTCACAGGTACCCAACTGGCATCTTCATTAAATAGTACCCGCAAAACACCAGTGTCAACATCTACAGTTAAGAGGCGGCTGCGGGATTTTGGGCTTCAGGGCAGAGTGGCAAAGAAAAAGCCATATCTGAGACTGGCCAATAAAAGAAAAAGATTAAGATGGGCAAAAGAACACAGACATTGGACAGAGGAAGACTGGAAAAAAGTGTTGTGGACGGATGAATCCAAGTTTGAGGTGTTTGGATCACAAAGAAGAACGTTTGTGAGACGCAGAACAAATGAAAAGAGGCTGGAAGAATGCCTGACGCCATCTGTTAAGCATGGTGGAGGTAATGTGATGGTCTGGGGTTGCTTTGGTGCTGGTAAGGTGGGAGATTTGTACAGGGTAAAAGGGATTCTGAATAAGGAAGGCTATCACTCCATTTTGCAACGCCATGCCATACCCAGTGGACAGCGCTTGATTGGAACCAATTTCATCCTACAACAGGACAATGACCCTAAACACACCTCCAAATTGTGCAAGAACTATTTACAGCAGAAGCAGGCAGCTGGTATTCTATCGGTAATGGAGTGGCCAGCGCAGTCACCAGATCTGAACCCCATTGAGCTGTTGTGGGAGCAGCTTGACCGTATGGTACGCCAGAAGTGCCCATCCAACCAATCCAACTTGTGGGAGATGCTTCTAGAAGCGTGGGGTGCAATTTCTCAAGCTTACCTCAACAAATTAACAGCTAGAATGTCAAAGGTGTGCAATGCTGTAATTGCTGCAAAAGGAGGATTCTTTGACGAAAGCAAAGTTTGATGTAAAAACAATGTTATTTCAAATACAAATCATTATTTCTAACCTTGTCAATGTCTTGACTCTATTTTCTATTCATTTCACAACGCATGGTGGTGAATAAGTGTGACTTTTCATGGAAAACACAAAATTGTTTGGGTGACCCCAAACTTTTGAACGGTAGTGTATATCTGTAATCCTTTAACATCAAATGGGTCTATAAACCGTAGGAGGCGGATTAAGATAAAAAGACAAAACCTGTGATAACGAGAAAGAAGTCGTCCAGAGACGTAGAGGATAGAATCTTCAATCTCAGCAATTTCGACCTACATTACTTACAAAAGTAATAGAGACATAAAATGTTGCAGTCACTCATAGAAACCAATTAGATTACTGCTTTCATTTTACAATCTACCTTAGAGAAATGAAAGGTAGATCTTGATTGGTCGCTGTGAGCAGCTGCTTCCCGCACTTTATATCTGCTTTACTTTTTTTTTTCTTAACTGCCACAAAACCTATTTTTTGGTATGTTTGTCACAGATTTACCATGTTTTGACAAAAGTAGATTTTCCATTCAGCAGCCGGGGAAGGCTTGATAATAATCCTCTTATGGATGTATTCACATATAGCAAATTTGCTGTGGATTTTCTCGCAGCAAAAGAAAAAACCTGCGCCATTTGATGTGGATTTAGTCGCAGATTTCACCCCTCCAACTGAATTTATATTGAATGGTTGAAATCTCCTGCGGATCCTCAACAAAAACAACGTCAAACTCTGCCTCTATTGTGTGGCTATGGTGATGAATTTGGTGATGAATGTCCATTATGGACATTCTGCAACATTTTCCGCTGTGTCGGAACGTACCCAAAGTGAAACATTCGTATTTTGCTTTGTTTTAGAAGTGCAAATTTGAAAAGAATATTGGCGCAACATTAAGTATATTGGATTCGTCGTCTTAATGCTGCTGTACCAAATTGATCGAACGAAAACATCAATTTTGCTCCCATAAAGCGAAGTCAGACGAGCATTTTTTTGCGTGCTATGTGCGCAAAAAAAAAGCACAGCTGATAAAACCATTGGTTCCCTATGGTGTGTTTACATGTCCGTCTTTTACAGGCGCAAAATGCTCGCATCTGCAAAAGATAGGACATTGTGCGCTGGGAAGGTCCATGCTGCGCGTAAAATATCCCTGCGAGAACGAAAGTATCCCCTGCCACAGCTGTGGCACAGGATCGCGATGTTCTCCCATTGAATTCAATGAATTGCTGAGCGCTGTGACCAATCACAGGCAGTGCTCAGCTGTCATTCAATGAATGGCTGAGCGGTCGGCCAAATCAGACAAGCACTTTCTGGAGGCGGGGATTTTTAAATGAAAAGACACACTGGAGCCCCAGAAGTGTTAGAAGGTGATGTGTGTATATATATATATATATATATATATATATATATATACATACACACACACACACACACACACACACACACACACACACACACACATATATACACACATACATACACACATATAAACTTTTTTTTTTTACAGCAGCTAGGGATGAGTTTCAGGGAAGGGCTTATATTTTAAGCCTTTCCCCAAAAGTCACTGGGGGGGGGGGGGGGGGGGTTGCCTACATCCCACTGCAGCAGGCCCCATTGCAAGCAATGGGAACAAGCTTCCGTCACACGTATTGTGAACATGCGTGGATCGGTGTAAAAACTGCTTCTTGGAATACGCACTGTATGCGCTACCTTTTCCAGAAGGTCGTTTTTATGCACCGGAAGATTGCCTATCTGAACAAATGCATTGGAATCCAATTTATAACCAGCGGTTTATCATGGCAAAATTGCCGCGCTGAAACGCCCGTGTGAAGCCAGCCTCATATGTACGGCTTTGGCTCTGTTTTCAAAGAGTATAATAAACTTTGGATTTGTGTTGGATATTTCCTTGAGTCTTGCACCCCATTTTTCTTTGCTGTGTGTAAACACTTAAGGGATACTAAACCTTACCATGATTAAGCGCGCCACGAGCCCTTGAAGTGCGTTGGTTGGTGATCTGGATGTTCCTGTAAAGTTTTTAATCATGTTGATGGATTATCAATGAAGAATGTCAGTCTTTACTTCACTCCCGGGAACTGGATTCATTTCTTCCGTTAATTCTACACCTTCACGCTCGCACTGTTCTATCTAGCAACTATTGGTCTGTTAGCTCCTTAAATTTGCAACTGGGTTTTAATCGCCGTCTCTTACAATTGAAGTCCATGTTCTGGGGAGTATCATACTATGGTGTAGTGCATCCACGGCTTACTATTCAAGTCCGCCATTGTTATTACACTATAGGACACCAGTAATGGGATATGGGCCCAGATCCAGCTTTTCCGCTACCCCCATGTATAGGCTAGTTCTGCAGTGGTCGCCAATTTGAAGCTCTCCAGCTGTTGTAAAACTACATCTCCCAGCATTCCCTGATTGGAAGTTGTAGTTTTACAACTTCTGCAGAGCTACACAGTTTGGAGAAACCACAGAACTTTATATTTAACCCTTACATCAAGGTTCTTCATATCCTCAGGACTTTCGAGGACTCTTAAAACTTTTTTGAGCCTTTCGAGGGAGAAAACATTGCCGCTCTATTAATAGGAGAGTCTTTCACGGTTACTAATTCTTAATCCCGGGGAGAAAAAAAAAAAGGCGATATTTGATTCCAGGTCCCTACAGCGCTGATGGAAGCTGAGAGGGCAGATTAGGCCAATGTCTTCACAAGGTGGCCTCTCTCCATCACTAAATGGGAACCTTGTTTAATAATCTTTCACTGGAGGCCGAAACGTAGAGATTTTTTCCCCCCTTTCTCCGCACATGACATTTTAAATGACTAGGGTCTGCAGTATTACAGTACGGCACTGTTACATGCACGTATGATGTCATTAAGAAGGGGGTTAGGTTTAGGAGAAGAGCTTTCATTACCGCTTGGATCATAGCCAGCGCTTTTCAGTCGAGTGTCTACCGTGGAAAATTGGGTTGTTTTGTGCTAGGGTAATACGATCCAGAAAATATGGAAACTTTAAAGAGAGACAATTCACATATCGGATCATCTTAATAAATAATTGGTAGGGTGCCAGAAGGGTTAAATTATCTTTTTGGAGTCATTAGATGGATAGTGAAAGGTCCTAATTGGGAATTTGTGAAAATGGTGACACCTAGTGGCCAGCGTGCAGTCTGCAGCCTTGGCTTGGCTTAAAGCGGAGCAGATTTGGGCAGCTGATGTTATAGAGTAGGGTGGACTGAGAGGAGCCTGGGCCTATGAGCATGGACTAACAACCTTGGAACAACTGTCTAATGTGTATGGAGGCGGCTCAACGTTTCCCTGACAGAGAAGAATTAACAATGTCAAGCACAGTGGTTAAGGCAGCAGTATGGAGTCCCAAGCTCTCACTCACGACCTGAAGGTTGAGGGTTCAATCCTTGCCTGGTTCAGGTAGCCGGCTCAAGGTTGACTCAGCCTTCCATCCTTCTGAGGTCGGTAAACTGAGTACCCAGCTGAGAGTAACCAAATTACCTGAAAGCGCTGCGGAATAAGTTGGCGCTATACAAACAACAAAGTCCCATTACAAAGCTCAATCCAGAACAGGGGCCGTCCGACTGCGGCTTAAGGTGCATTTAGACTGAAAGATGATCGCTCAAAAATCGCTCAAACTGCAGTTCGAATGACAGCTTTGAGCGATCATCTTTGCATAACGCTTAAAGGGGTTGTCTCGAGGAAGCAGTGAAATTTTTTCTTTGCCCAGTCTCCCTAATTAAGCATACATTACTAAGCCCCCCTGTAAATGACTTTTCTAGCTGGTTTGTACTTACAGTTCCAGTAACTTATAAAAAGTTTCCCCAAGATGGCTGCCGGCTCTTTTCCCGTCGCTTGCTGTAGCCCGACGTGCGCGCTCCTGAGACGCTACCAGCTGTGTCTCCCTGACAACCAGACGCCCCGCAGCCGCCGACCGGAACCCGGGATTGAACGCAGCCGACCAGTCACCCACCGCCAGGCAGCAGGTAACCGGCGCTACGCCCCCGGCTCCCCAGCGCTACGCCCCCGGCTCCCCAGCGGTAGGCCCCCGGGGCCACAGCGGTAGTCAGTCACGCGTCACTCCCGTCAGTCCGTCACCCATCACCCATCACTTACCTGGGCGGCTGGGCTGGGCGGCTTCTCGGCACGGCTGGGCAGCTCTGCACCTTCCTCTAAGAGAGGATGGTAGAAGAATGGCTGCTCCAGCGTGCTCCCGAGAAGATACAGCTCATCTGCGCCTGCGCAGAAGAGCTGTAGTGGCGAGCACACTGAAGCGGCTCGTGCTCAGAGCAGAAGACCAGACTGCGCAAGCGCGTCTAAAAAAGCAAGCCGCCAGCGAATTTAGACGGAACCATGGAGACGAGGACGCTAGCAACGGAGCAGGTAAGTGAATAACTTCTGTATGGCTCATAATTAATGCACACTGTACATTACAAAGTGCATTAATATGGCCATACAGAAGTGTATAACCCCACTTGCTGCCGCGGGACAACCCCTTTAAGTAGCTTATTTAGGACCCTGCTGATAATTCAGAACAAAGCAGCTGTATTGTATATGCAAACAGCTGCTTTGTTCTCGTGGTGTCCCGCTGAGCTGACAGCGGGATACCAGCTGGAAGAATGCCATCAGTGCCGCCCGCTGAGAAAATCAGCATGCGGCGCTGAAAAGGCTCATTGCTCATTTCCAGCTTGCTAGAAATGAGCAATGAACAAACAGTGCACGATGGCAGTGCGTTTAGACAGAACGATTATCGCTTTTGAGCGATATTCGTTGTGTCTAAATGGGTATTTACCACCCTAAAACACATAAACCGAGCTAAATATTCACCTGTATTGGGGAAACAGCTCTCCGATGAACAATCGTTCAGCCAACAGTTGTTGAATGTGTGTGGGCAGTTTAAGGCTTGAGGGGCAGAACATGGCACAGTGATTCAAAGAATACCCCAATGCCTCGTCCGCCTGGCCCTGCTCTACACATGGAGTAAATATGGTCTGTACAGTCGTTTGTAATAGTCACTAAAGCGTATGACCAACTGTAGCTTTTACACAAAGCCATTATTGTTCAGGCTTGTGATCGCTGAACGACTTTGTTGGGAGTGTTTACATGAGCCGAAATACCATTCGACAACTAGTTCGGGGTGTAAGGTTCTTGGATGGGTGTGCATTTGAAATGTTCGCCTCTTCCGAACGAATGCCCATTGGACTGCAAGAAAATACGTGTGAGTGGCCTTTGCCTGAATGCTTGTTGCTGCGAGATGTCGCAAGTGATCCGGCAGAAGCCAAAGCAGTAAGACCGCAGCAGAGAGGACGTCTTTAAAGACCAAAACTAGTCAGAGGCTATCTCGACGTTAACTCGAACACATTTGTGTTTTTGGGAACCAATGAGTCTTCAGCGGAAGAGCAAAATGTTCTTAAAAAGAAGATGGGAGCCAACTGGCATTCGTTGTAATGGGCACTATGAAGGGAGTGCACATTTCCCTGCAAACTTGTTGACTAGTCATTGGAAGACAATGATTACCTGGTTATACCAGACAAGCAACCACTGACTATTTTTAGGTGAGCTTAAGTTAAGCAATTGATCGTCGAATGCTTGGTCGTCACTCGGTTGGTGGCCCTTTTTTACATGGAACTGTCACTTACATTGGCTCTGCTGAGCTACTATTCGGACGAAACTTGTCCCAGGTAAAGCCAGCTATTAGTTTTACCCCGATCGTCCCTTCTAGATACTTGGCTGGATGTTATTAGCACCGATAGCTTCACGTGGCTCCACCAGTAAGCTGGACTGTGGAGCAGAACTGGAGTTCGCGGCCCAATTGAGCTCCAGAATAGACACGTATAATAAAACCAGACACAAATCTCCACTTCCAGTGACTTTTACTCTTCTCTCTCTCCATCCCTGGCACATACACCTTTGTGACGGACGTGGCTCGGACACGACAGGGACATTATGGGGACATTTATAGGCATCTAAACAAAAATAATACACTTGTGAGGTTGAGATGGAGCGCGGTGCTTTATGTGATAACCGTCGGGGCTGTGCGGCCGGTCCGTTCTTGTAACTTCGAGAGCTTCAGTGCAATGGTGATGAGGGGAGCCAACATGTCCTGCAGAGAGAGAAGAGGAACTGTTAAAGGTCGTCCATGTGCCCAGTAAGCCGACTATTCCAATGGGGACATCACACACACAGGCCCAGTTGGTGAGACAGTGAAACCAGTAAGGTAAGCTTCACCGCATTTCTGACGTGTAATGCTAGGACACCCCCACCTATCCCTAGCTGCCTTTTTCTATAACTAACTAACTCACACACACCCGTTCCAAAGCCCACACCCACCCCCCATACCCACCCGTTCCAAAGCCCACACCCACCCCCCATACCCAGCCGTTCCAAAGCCCACACCCACCCCCCATACCCACCCGTTCCAAAGCCCACACCCACCCCCCATACCCAGCCGTTCCAAAGCCCACACCCACCCCCCATACCCAGCCGTTCCAAAGCCCACACCCACCCCCCATACCCACCCGTTCCAAAGCCCACACCCACCCCCCATACCCACCCGTTCCAAAGCCCACACCCACCCCCCATACCCACCCGTTCCAAAGCCCACACCCAACCCCCATACCCAGCTATTCCAAAGCCCACACCCACCCCCCATACCCAGCTATTCCAAAGCCCACACCCACCCCCCATACCCAGCTATTCCAAAGCCCACACCCACCCCCCATACCCAGCTATTCCAAAGCCCACACCCACCCCCCATACCCAGCTATTCCAAAGCCCACACCCACCCCCCATACCCAGCTATTCCAAAGCCCACACCCACCCCCCATACCCAGCTATTCCAAAGCCCACACCCACCCCCCATACCCAGCTATTCCAAAGCCCACACCCACCCCCCATACCCAGCTATTCCAAAGCCCACACCCACCCCCCATACCCAGCTATTCCAAAGCCCACACCCACCCCCCATACCCAGCTATTCCAAAGCCCACACCCACCCCCATACCCAGCTATTCCAAAGCCCACACCCACCCCCATACCCACCTATTCCAAAGCCCACACCCACCCCCATACCCACCTATTCCAAAGCCCACACCCACCCCCATACCCACCTATTCCAAAGCCCACACCCACCCCCATACCCACCTATTCCAAAGCCTACACCCACCCCCATACCCACCTATTCCAAAGCCTACACCCACCCCCATACCCACCTATTCCAAAACCTACACCCACCCCCATACCCACCTATTCCAAAACCTACACCCACCCCCATACCCACCTATTCCAAAGCCTACACCCACCTATTCCAAAGCCTACACCCACCCCCATACCCACCTATTCCAAAGCCTACACCCACCCCCATACCCACCTATTCCAAAGCGTACACCCACCCCCCATACCCACCCATTCCAAAGCGTACACCCACCCCCCATACCCACCCATTCCAAAGCCTACAACCACCCCCCATACCCACCCATTCCAAAGCCCACACCCACCCCCCATACCCACCCATTCCAAAGCCCACACCCACCCCCCATACCCAGCTATTCCAAAGCCTACACCCACCCCCCATACCCACCTATTCCAAAGCCTACACCCACCCCCATACCCACCTATTCCAAAGCCTACACCCACCCCCATACCCACCTATTCCAAAGCCTACACCCACCCCCATACCCACCTATTCCAAAGCCTACACCCACCCCCATACCCACCTATTCCAAAGCCTACACCCAAACCCATACCCAGCTATTCCAAAGCCTACACCCAAACCCATACCCAGCTATTCCAAAGCCTACACCCACCCCCCATACCCAGCTATTCCAAAGCCTACACCCACCCCCCATACCCAGCTATTCCAAAGCCTACACCCACCCCCCATACCCAGCTATTCCAAAGCCTACACCCACCCCCCATACCCAGCTATTCCAAAGCCTACACCCACCCCCCATACCCAGCTATTCCAAAGCCTACACCCACCCCCCATACCCAGCTATTCCAAAGCCTACACCCACCCCCATACCCAGCTATTCCAAAGCCTACACCCAACCCCATACCCAGCTATTCCAAAGCCTACACCCAACCCCATACCCAGCTATTCCAAAGCCTACACCCACCCCCCATACCCAGCTATTCCAAAGCCTACACCCACCCCCCATACCCAGCTATTCCAAAGCCTACACCCACCCCCCATACCCAGCTATTCCAAAGCCTACACCCACCCCCCATACCCAGCTATTCCAAAGCCTACACCCACCCCCCATACCCAGCTATTCCAAAGCCTACACCCACCCCCCATACCCAGCTATTCCAAAGCCTACACCCACCCCCATACCCAGCTATTCCAAAGCCTACACCCAACCCCATACCCAGCTATTCCAAAGCCTACACCCAACCCCATACCCAGCTATTCCAAAGCCTACACCCACCCCCCATACCCAGCTATTCCAAAGCCTACACCCACCCCCCATACCCAGCTATTCCAAAGCCTACACCCACCCCCCATACCCAGCTATTCCAAAGCCTACACCCACCCCCATACCCAGCTATTCCAAAGCCTACACCCAACCCCATACCCAGCTATTCCAAAGCCTACACCCAACCCCATACCTACCTATTCCAAAGCCTACAACCTCCCCATACCCACCTATTCCAAAGTCTACACATCCCCCCCATACCCACCTATTCCAAAGCCTACAACCCCCCCATACCCACCTATTCCAAAGCCTATAACCACCACATACCCACCTATTCCAAAGTCTACACATCCCCCCCATACCCACCTATTCCAAAATCTACACCTCCCATACCCACCTATTCCAAAATCTACACCCCCCATACCCACGCACCTATTCCAAAGTCTACACCCCCCCCATACCCACCTATTCCTAATTCTACACCCCATACCCACCTAACCCCATCTATACCCACCCCCCTACACCTCTCTAACACAAACGGTCCCAGTTGGTGCGAGCGTGAAACCAGTAAGGCAGGCTTAACCGCATTCCCGACATGTAATGCTAGGACAGTATACGTATAGAAGGCAGGGGGAAAACTAACTGAAGCGTAAAATAAGTTTTGATTGTAACGGTCCGATTAGAGTTTAGAAAGAGCAAATAGTTTACGTCAACCAGTTCTCGGCGCGTCGTCCTGCTGCGGCACAGCTCTGCATAGGATGCATTGGCGCTCAGCAGCAGTTCATTCGTTCAGCGCCGGTTGTCCATCTGCAGCCGTTCTTCTTTGACGCAGGATGTAGTCGACCTTCATAGCTGCGGCATAAACCGCGTCCTTCAGGTCTCCCAGCACTCGAATTTTACGTAAAGGAGAGCGTTTATGCTGCACCTATGAACAATATCATCACCACGTGCCATAAGGCAACGGCTGCAGTTGGACAACTGACGCCAAACATCTTGCGGCTGAGCGCTAATGCATCATCACGCACAGCAAGAGGACGACACATGAAGAGCTTGGCGACAAACTAAACTTAAATCATACAGCCACAAAAAAAAGCCTAAGGCCAGAATCACACGCACGAGCTTGTGCGAGCAGAGAATACAGCCCATTAGTTTTAGTGGGTAAGTTCACATTTCCATACTTTGCGCTCACATGTTGGTCAAGCACCCTTCGCCCCCAAAAGCAGTATGTCCACCTGAGGGGGCGTTCACATCCTCGGATCTTCCACAACAGAAAATTCCACAGTAAAATCTGCATCAAAATCTGCATTTTGACTCGTACTGCGCTGCGAACCAGCAGCTGATCTGAACCTGCAACGGCGCTCCTACCGCCTCATAATGAGCGCCAACTGCAGCCACATTCCTCCCCTAACCAGCGCTACTAAATGGCGCCGCTGATCAGGTGATGCAGAAGTGGGATCATCACCTGACCAGTGGCGCTTAGCAGTTAGGGCGCAGTATGAGGTGAAAGGAGCGACATTGCGGGTTCAAATCTGAAAAACAGTCAAAATTTGCACAAATTATGTGGATTTTGATGCAGAAACGCTGCAGAGTTTTCCACTGCAGGAGATCCGCAGCATTTCCTCTACATGTAAACAGACCCTAAATCAGTTTCCACCCCGCTTTCCATCCGTACATAGGCTAGCATTACACATCAGCTATGCGGTGAAGCCCACTGTCCTATTTGCCCTGTCACAACATTAAAAGGCCCATTTACATGCAACGATTTAATCGCTCAAAATTGATTCCAATGACCACAAATGAGCAGAAATCGTTACATGTAAACGCGGCCATCACGCACTTTTCGTCTGAAAGATGAAGTTATGGTGAACTTAAAATCTGTTGCTCAGCCACAGTGAGATAAAGTATCTCTCAATAGACTGCATGTTGTGCTCCCCGCAGGAGTCCGGAGATTGCATTGTATTCTGCCTGCAGCCCTGATGAGAACAATGCAGCTGTGCACAAAGCTGTGTGTGTGATTGATCACATGCTGGGTTCTGCAAACAGCTCTAGAGGCCTTTTTACATGCAAATGAAGATGATAAAGTGTTAATGGACATTAGCAGAGATTACAGCGATGATGGTACACATCTGCACCAATGAAAAAAATTACAGGTCAATGGAGGGCCCTCAAAAACCATTTTAGGGACCTAAGATCCAAGCTTAGGGCGAGGACCTCCAAGGTAGTTTTCTTGGTAATACTACCTGCACCACAAGCCGCACTAGAATGGCAGCAGGATCTTAGAGAGGTACACAAGTGGCTCTGGAGTTGGTGTAAGGAGGGGTTTGGGTTCGTAATGGCCCTTTCACACATAAGGAGTACTGCACATTTCTCGCATGCCCAAGCAAACGAGCTGGTGACGTCATCACCAGCACACTTGCGCAGCCCGTTTACACAGGCGGGTCATCGCTGAGAATCGCTCACTTCTCATTCAGTGTTTCAGATTCCTATATATACACCGAGCGGGGAGTGTTTAAACGCAACGCTAAGCGAGCGAGACGCCGAGGGTTTTTATGCCGGCTGAAACGGAATAATGAACGAAAAGTGCGCGATTGTTAGTCGTTGCCTCACGCTTTGTTCGCCGGAACAACTTTTGGAACAGTAATTATCGTTCTGTCTAAACGCTCTTTAATAAATATGCGTAAATCATATATGAATTAAATCAACGTTTTAAGTGATTTCAGGGGGATACCGGAATTTTATCACCAGGACCAGAAGGAATAAACGTGTCACTTGCATTAAGTTTGTGCCCCCACAGCTGTATATACAGCAGTGACTTCACAAAATCGTATTAAGGGTAGGTCCAACTCCTCAACACCCCCAACACCCGTCCACACACCCATAAAATGACCAGTCTAATATCTATCCCCCCCACAGGCCAAGATCACAGGCTGCGGAGCCACATACGTCGTCTTTTATGGCGTTTGACATATTGTTGGATTTTCCAATTTGTAACTACTAGGACATAAAAAAGTGAAAATACTTCATTTATTTTCCTACCCCCCCCACCCCCAATCCCATTTTATTATACTGGACCCGCTACGTGTCAGAGCTGCCTAAAACGACAGGAAACGCGACTGCAGCCAAAAACCACAGCAGAGAGCAGGAAGGAATTCAAGTTTGGCAGCGTGAGGGAGAGACGCTATCTGGGGAGCAGAAGAAAGACATTAGGAATTAAGAACTCATTAAGAGGTTCGAACCCGATGCTGCGCTACGGTGAACCGCGGGTTGCGGGTAACGAGGACATTGTGGGTTTACAAAAGGTTAATTGTCTTAATCCACCCGGGTAGGAGGTAAAACTGATTAAAATGTCATTCACATTGTAAAAAAAAAAATAAAAAAAAGACTAAATTAAGTTATGTGGCTTTTCACACCAGGAACAATTCGCTGGCACGGGAAGTGGCGCAGGTGCGGGTAACCGGAGGAGGTAAAGGGATCCGCCAGGATTGTACATTTCCTGTTTTAGAACCTTTGGACGTAAGAGAAATAGATGAGGGATTTGCAGGTGATCAGCTACACGCAGGTTGAACCGACCCTGATACATATGGAGACAGAACGGGCAGGGACATGAACGCCACGTTGCCACTCCACCGTAGTAGAGCCCAAGACAGGGCCTGGCACGGTACCGCTCCATCCACAAGAGCAGATACATTCCCTTTAAAACACGTTCTACCTATTTTTTTTTTTTTACTAGTTATGGAGTTTGTCTGAGACTTTATTAATGACCTACGCCTGGCATCATGACACTCAGCATCACGGCTGCGGTACCAGGAAAACGGCAAGTGACCGCTACGGCCTCTGACTGGCAGCAACAGTCAGACGACAGCCATTCATTTAATAAGACCAGGAGGACCACGGGAGCGGCAGCACTGAATCATGAGAAGTACGAACGGGTGAGAACCGCTGCTCAGATTATTTTAAAAACATTTGTAGCCTTTTTTTTTTTTTTAAGTCATTGCGCCCAGACAACCCCTTTAAGTTCTAAATCTGGGTTTTTACAACTTGCGCTGGTTTTGCGGATGCAGATTATCCACTTACGTCCTTTGTGTCATGGTTGGAGCTCCTCCGCACAGGAGACGCATAAACAAAAAAATAAAATAAAAACCCCTTTCATTTCATCAAGTCGTCCCAGACATCGGTCTTCTTACATTTCGGCATCTAAGACCCTACCCCTCTACGGTGAGCTTCCAAAAGACCCAACAGGCTTTTAACATTCCATTGAAAACAGCAGTCAATGACCTTTACTTCATAAGCTGAAGTCCCTCGTTTACACATTACTGTACCCACCTGAGGGTCCTCGTAGATTTTGGGGGCGCCCTTCTCGTAGCTATCTATATACAACCGTATAGTAGCTCCGGCGCTGCCGGTACCGCTCAGTCTGAAGATGATGCGTGAGCCATCGGTAAAGATGAGCCTTAGGCCCTAATAACAGAGGTGGTATAATGTCAGCATATTAAACATTACATCAGGCATCAGTCATCACCACAAAGTCAAGTCTTAGAAATGGATGTCAAGACTTCAGAGCAGTAGTCTTACACCTGTGACTCTCTGGGCAATTGTAAAACTACATCTCCCAACATTCCCCTCATCCAGGTAGTCGTAGTTTTGCTCCACGGCTCTAGATACTCTAACACTCCATGCTCACGTACCTGGTTCCGCGAAATACTTCCATCCACTGGATCGCTATATTCAAAATTATCCGCTTTCTCCACAGTGTAAACCTTGTCCCCGACAGATAACTTCTGACCAATAAACGAGCGGTCAAACATGAGCGTCTCCAAGTCTTTCATCATTGTGTTGGCACCTTCAGAATCCACCTCTTCATAGTCGTACCTATAAGGCAGGATAGGAGGAAGTAAGAGGACTGTGCAGAAAAGAATAGATGGAGACCTCAAGAACTAATAGTTACACATTAAGGACCCAAAACCCTTTACAAGATAATTTACTTACATACGTATATTGGTGGAGTCCCTGCGTACGTACATCACACATCCTGAGTTACATCCTGTATTATACTCCAGAGCTGCACTCACTATTCTGCTGGTGGAGTCACTGTGTACATACATTACTTATCCTGTACTGATCCGGAGTTACATCATGTATTATCCTCCAGAGCCGCACTCACTATTCTGCTGGTGGAGTCACTGTGTACATACATTACTTATCCTGTACTGATCCTGAGTTACATCCTGTATTATACTGCAGAGCTGCACTCACTATTCTGCTGGTGGGGTCACTGTGTACATACATTACTTATCCTGTACTGATCCCTGAGTTACATCCTGTATTATACTCCAGAGCTGCACTCACTATTCCGCTGGTGGAGTCACTGTGCACATACATTACTTATCCTGTACTGATCCTGAGTTACATCCTGTATTATATTCCAGAGCTGTACTCACTATTCTGCTGGTGGAGTCACTGTATACATGAAACAATGCCTCTACAGCAGCACTTATTGGAAGGAAGAAAAAGATTTGGCTCCTTATTCCTATTAATTGTTACCAGGCTTAGTAAAACGCTTGACAATGACTTGCAGGAAAGCTACCTTCCAATAGGTGGTGCTCAAGAGGTATTGTTCCATCTTCTCATTTGCATGTTTTCCAGAGGAGCATGCATGGCCTTATAAGCCTCCTAACACGGGCTCGGAAATTAATTTAGTTAATTTCTGACCCACGTGAACATATCATTATTCTCCAGAGCTGCACTCACTACTCTGCGGGTTGTTAAAATAGGCTTGTCAGACACACCTACGAGTTCCAATACTACAAGCAGGCTCTTCATTTTCTACATCTGAACACTGTGCAGCGCCTGGTATACAGATGAGATGACACTTTACATGATGTAAATCACTAGAGCAAGTCCTGTGCAAAGACTAAACAAAAGGCAGAATGTTGGGATATTTCAGCTCTGAAGCCTGCAGAAACGTGAATGCAGCTCTGCAATACTAAACCTGAGTTACTGTCTGTATTGTAGATACATAAAGACCTGGATTTTCACAGAGACCATTACCTGGTGAAGAAATTGCGTCCATATTGTTGCCAGTGATCTTTCAGGATGTCTTCTACGCTCTGTTTGCGTGTAGCAATGATCGATAACCAGGCGAGAACAGCCCACAACCCGTCCTTCTCCCTGATGTGATCTGAACCTGGAAGACATCAAGCAACAAAAACTTGTAGCGAGAAGTTAAAGAGGGATAGGTACAGAAACTGCTAAACTACTACCGTGTTTCCCCCAAAATAAGACAGTGTCTTATATTAATTTTTGTTCAAAAAGGTTTAACTTTTTTACATGTATAGCTGCCTGGACACTATTTAAATTGACTTTTTAAATTAACTGTTAGCAGGGCTTAATTTTGGAGTAGGGCTTATATTTCAAGCATCCTCAAAAAGCCTGAAAAATCATTTTGCATTCTCAAAAATTCTGGAAAATCATGCTATGTCTTATTTTCAGGGAAACAGGGTAGTAGGAGGAAATTATAGTACCAGTGTTTCTGGTGGCGCCAAACAGCTGTATTACATAGTATATCCATTATACACACGGCACATTACATCCTGGTAGCTGCTGTTGGTTTATCCAGCATACAGTACTTTCTACCAAACTGAAGAATGGCTCCTCCCACAGTAGTGACGTCACCGCAGGTCCTTCAGCCCACCGGATGTCTGTGGTGGGGGTAGGTTGCCGTCTCCTGTCAGGACTGCTGAGTTGTGTGTGAGATAATAACGGCTTAGTTTTTCTTATTTTGTTACTTTTGTCCTCCCCTTTCAAGAGCCCTAACTTTGTTGTTGTTCTGTTGGTCAGGCTCTGCGTTTTATATATAACTGTAGGACCTGTGATGATGTCACCAGGGGGCAGAACGATGACATCACCAGGGGCAGAGCATGAGAAGCGGGCGTGCCATAAAGAGACACCTCTACATTAGAGGGGCTCCCACCCAAAGAGATTTATGGCATTACCAGCCATGATCACCCCCAAGATTTGGAGAACATGCTGGTTTTAGTTCAAGCTGCCAATGGAGAGGCGGTCACATTTGTGTGGTCACACTTTAATAAATGGACATTTAAAGGGGGGTATTCCCAAAATTCAGATTTATCACCTATCCACAGGATTAGTGATAAAAATCTGATTAGAGAGGATCTCAGCAGCAAGACCCCCCCACCAATCCCAAGAATGGGGGTTAAACGTCCCCCTCTATTTCACTATGGACTCACTGCACCCGTACAGCGAGGAGGAGATTGAACGAAGAGGCGGTTGTGCATGCGCGGGGGTCGCTCCAATCCCCTTTCAATGAGACTGCCAGGGATAGTGCAGCGCTTCTACTCCTCCATTTAAAAAATGAATGCCACAGCGCCGTGCATGCTCAACCACCGCGCCATTCAATCTCCTCCTCACTATATGGGAGGAGAGGGGCGACATGGAATCCCCATTCTCAGAATAAGCGGTGGTCTCTGCGGTGAAACCCACATCAATCAGACTTGTATAATATATCTACAGGATATGTGATAAGTCAATTTCGGTATTAACACTTGAAAGGAATTTCCTCCCTGACTTTTATCCCTTAGTCACACGTCAGTGGATAAAACATTGCATCGCAGGGACCTCCAGCGATCCGAAGATCTGCAGACACCACGCTAGCTAACATAGTAACATAGTATGTAAGGCCGAATGAAGACAATGTCCATCTAGTCCAGCCTGTCTATCCTACTGTGTTGATCCAGAGGAAGGCAAAAAAAACCCAAGGCCAGAAGCCAATTAGCCCTTTTGGGGAAAAAATTCCTTCCCGACTCCCTAATGGCAATCAGACTGTTCCCTGGATCAACCCCTAACAGTTCCTACCTGCCTATATACCAGGATTGACAATTAACCTAAGATTTATATCCTATAATGTCCTTCCTCTCCAGAAAGACATCAAGTCCCCTTTTAAACTCCTCTATGGATTTTGCCATCACCACATCCTCAGGCAGAGAGTTCCACAGTCTAACTGCTCTTACAGTAAAGAATCCCCTTCTATGGTGGTGATGAAACCTACTTTCCTCTAAGCGTAGCGGATGTCCTCTTGTTACCGTCGTGGTCCTGGGTATAAACAGATCGTGGGAGAGATAAGGGTATTGTCCCCTCATGTACTTGTACATGGTTATTTGGTCGCCTCTTAACCTTTTTTCTAGAGTAAATAGTCCCAATTTTGATGCCTCTCTGGGTATTCCAGTCCCTTCATTCCATGTATTAGTTTAGTTGCCCTTCTTTGAACCCCCTCAAGCACTGTGACATCTTTCCTGAGCACCGGTGACCAGAACTGTACACAGTATTCCATGTGAGGCCTGACAAGTGCCTTATATAATGGAAGGATGATGTTCTCGTTCTTCGCCCCTATACCTCTTTTAATGCACCCCAAGACTTTATTTGCCTTTGCAGCAGCTGACTGGCATTGGTTACTCCAGTTTAGTCTATTATCCACTAATACCCCCAGATCCTTTTCCATCTCACTTTTCCCTAGCGGTACCCCATTAAGTGAATATTTGTGACATCCGTTCCTCCTGCCCATGTGCATAGTCTTACATTTTTCAACATTGAACTTCATTTGCCATTTTTCTGCCCAAGCCCCCATCTTATCCAGGTCCGTTTGTAGCCGCACATTGTCCTCCGTTGCATTAATTATATTGTATAATTTTGTGTCATCTGCAAATATTGATATTTTACTGTGCAGCCCCTCTATTAGGTCATTGATAAATATGTTGAACAGAGTGGGGCCTAATACTGAACCCTGTGGCACCCCACTAGCGACTGTGGTCCAATCAGAGTATGAGCCATTTATTACCACCCTCTGCTTTCTATCATTGAGCCAATTTTTACCCACTTACACACGTTTTCGCCCAGTCCGAGCTGCCTCATTTTGTATATTAGCCTATCATGTGGCACGGTGTCAAAGGCTTTAGAGAAGTCCAGATATACAAGATCAATAGATTCTCCCTGGTCCAGCTTAGAGCTTACTTCATCGTAGAAACTGATCAGATTTGTCTTACATGAGCGACCCTTCATGAATCCATGCTGGTGAGGAGTTATTCCCTTAATCTCCTTGAGGTACTCATCGATGGCGTCTCTCAGAATCCCCTCGAAAATTTTTCCCGTTACTGAAGTGAGACTTACTGGCCTGTAGTTACCAGGCTCACTTTTGCTCCCTTTTTTGTAAATTGGAACCACGTTGGCAATGCACCAATCCAATGGTACTACACCGGTTTTGATAGTGTCTAGAAATATTAGGTATAGCGGCCTAGCTATCTCATCACTTAGTTCCCTTAGTATCCTTGGGTGTAACCCATCTGGGCCCGGCGATTTATCAATTTTAGTTTTCTTTAGACGCTTCCACACCTCCTCCTGCGTTAGATATGAGATATTTTGTGAGGGGTTCGTTTTATTCCCCTGCATCTCGCGTGGCATTTCCTTTTCTTTGGTGAATACACTTGAGAAGAAACTGTTTAGTAGATTTGCTTTCCCTTTGTCATCATCAATGATTTCTCCTGCATTGTTTTTTAAAGGGCCAGCGCTCTCCCTGCAAATCCTTTTGCTGTTAATGTAGTTGAAAAATAGCTTCAGGTTGTTTTTGCTCTCTTTCTGCTTCCTCCTTGGCAGTTTTGATCTTATCTTTGCATATTTTGTTTTTTTCCCTGTATGATTTTAGCGCTTCTTCGCTGCCTTGTTGCTTTAGTAGTTTGAACGCTTTTTTTTTCGTTTATTGCCCCTTACCGTCTTGTTGAGCCACATTGGTTTCCTTTTAGTTGAGTTTCTTTTATTTTTAAAGGGAATGAACTGCTCACATGAGGCGATTAGGATCCTTTTGAACTTTTCCCATTTGTCCTCCGTACTGATATTTTTGAGGATGTTGTCCCAATTAATGTTACCGATGGTAGTTCTAAGCTCATCAAATTTTGCTTTACTAAAGTTTAGTTTCTTTGTCGCTCCCTGATAAGGCTTCCTATAGATTGACAGCTGGAAGTTGATTATATTGTGGTCGCTGTTCCCCAAGTGCCCCTCAACCTGTACCCCCTTTACACGTTCCGGTTTGTTGGTTAGTACTAGGTCCAGAATGGCTCTCCCTCTTGTTGGTTCCTGTACAAGTTGGTTCAGGTAATTGTCTTTAATTACTCTCAAGAACTTATCACCCCTGTGAGATTTGCAGGTTTCGTTCTCCCATGTTATATCTGGATAATTAAAGTCCCCCATGATAATTACTTCGTTTCGTTTTGACACCTCTTCTATCTGCCTTAGTAGTAAGTTTTCAGTTTCTTCTGTTGCTTTTGGTGGTCGATAGAAGACCCCAATCAGGATTTTGTTATTTTTTCCTCCCTGTATTTCTACCCACAGAGATTCCACCTGTTCGTCTCCTACCCCTATATCCTCCCGTAGCCTCGGCTTCAAGTTCGATTTGACGTACAGACATACCCCTCCCCCTTTCTGGTTCCTTCGGTCTCTTCTGAAGAGATTGTACCCCTGCAAATTCACCGCCCAATCGCACTTATCATCAAGCCATGTTTCCGTAATTCCGACTATATCATAGTTTTCATCAGTCATTCTCGCTTCAAGCTCACCCACTTTACCGATCAGACTTCGTGCATTCGTGGTCATACAATTTATATCATTTTTTTTGTTTTTTAAATTTGTTTTGTTGCTATTCGTACTAATGGCTGATCTATCAGTTCTAACTGTCCAAACCCACCCCCTGCTCGACCCCCATTCCCTTTGCTTGGACCCGGATCGCTAGTTACACTGGCTACCCCACTATTTCTTAATTTTACCCTCCCCCCCCAGTCCCTAGTTTAAACACTCCTCCAGCCTTCTAGCCATCTTTTCCCCGACCACAGCTGCACCCTCCCCATTAAGATGCAGCCCGTCCCTACGGTAGAGCCTGTAGCCGACCGCAAAGT
The DNA here is from genome assembly GCF_035609145.1 of Eleutherodactylus coqui. Classification (NCBI taxonomy): domain Eukaryota; kingdom Metazoa; phylum Chordata; class Amphibia; order Anura; family Eleutherodactylidae; genus Eleutherodactylus; species Eleutherodactylus coqui. The sequence continues at coordinate 292,329,853 of NC_089839.1, forward strand.
CAGCCCAGTTCTCCAGGAACCCAAATCCCTCCTTCTTACACCAACTCCGGAGCCACTTGTTTACCTCCCTAAGATCCTGCTGCCTTTCTAGTGTGGCTTTAGGTACAGGTAGTATTTCCGAGAAAACTACCCTGGAGGACTGTGCCCTGAGCTTGACCCCAAGTCCCTGAAATCATTTTTGAGGGCCCTCCATTGACCTCTAACTTGTTCATTGGTGCCAACGTGCACCATGACTGCTGGATCCTCACCAGCACCTCCCAGTAATCTGTCAATCCGATCCGCGATGTGTCGAACTCGAGCGCCAGGAAGACAACACACCGTTCGACGATCCCGGTCTTTATGGCAGATTGCCCTCTCTGTCCCCCTAATAATTGAGTCCCCCACCACTAGAACCTGTCTAGCCTGCCCTGCGCTCCCCGTCCCCGTCTCACTGTAGCAGTCATCTCCCTGGCGTTCAGAGGGCGTGTCGTGCTGCAGCGGTGCTGGCTCTGTAATTGCATCGCCCTCATCTGCCAACATTGCAGACATGTTGGGTTGTGCCAGTTCAGGACCAGCCTCCCTGGATCTATTCCCTCTACGCCTCCTTCTATCTGACACCCAGCTGACTGCCTGCTCCCCCTGCTCTTCCGTACTACCATCCGCCCCTGCCTCTACACCAGCGAGTGTCTGCTCAGTGAGCACCAAACTCCTTTCCATGATGTCAATGGCTCTCAGTGTTGCCAGTTGCCCATTTAGATCCAGAATTTGGGCTTCTAAATGTGCGACGTGCACGCATCTTGTGCAACAGTATGCACCCTCGATCGGCTGATCAAGGACCGCATACATTGCACAAGTAGCACACTGGCGAACGGAGTGGCAGTGCGCAGGCGTGACCACCATTCCATCCATCCCTATAAGACGCAGGGAGGTTGTTCAACTCAAGAATCTCCCTCTGCCCCAAAAGAGTGAAAGGGGTAACAGCTGCCCCCCCCTCCCCCCGCTGCTGCGTTCATATAGCTAGCTTGGCGTTCGCAGATCGTCGGATCGCTGCAGGTCCCTTGGAAAAAGCACCCTAAGTTGTTAGTGGAAAACCCCCTTTAGGGTACGTTCACAAGTAGGGGATTTTGATGCAGAACCGTACCAAAACGCAGATTTTGAAGCGGCTACGCAGCCGAATTCAACCTTTCAATTGAAGGCGTGAAGTCTGGTGCGGATTTGCGTCAAATTTGGCAGCATTGGCGCAGATTTGGATGAAACTTTCCCGCTGAAAACAATCCACAACGATTCTGCAGCATTAAAATGTATCCTGAGGGCTCATTCACAGTCCTATGACATCTCAGACCATTTTTCACGGACCGAATTCACTGCACGTCATTTGCGCTTTGCATGCATTTTTGCTGTTTTTGTGCGCTTTTTTCCCAACGTCCATTTTTCACGTAAGCAAAAAAAAAAAAAAAAAGACACACACAAAAGCCCAATTGCTGTCACTTTTATTGTTTTCACTGTCGCTTGGCATCACGCAGCACCCATGGGAATGGCCATAATTATTAGATCACAGAAATCGGCAAAAGGCCTCCAGCAGCACAGAGTACTTCAGGAGAGCCCATCCCGATCTTGTGGGGGTCAGAGACATCTCCTCATGTGATTATGTTGGCCACATGACAGGAGGGGAATGGAAACGAGTGGGAGCTCAGAGAATGAGCATTCTATTATATGGCAGAAGGCATCCTCGGCAGTGCAGAGGATTTCAGGAGAACATATATCAGGTTTCCAGGGAGGCGGTGACCCATTCAGTTGAGCCATGATGTTTTTGAAAACTAATTTATGGTTAAAAAGTCTGCCCTCCGGTGGTCAGTGGGGCTAATGACGCTCTGAACATCTGTATTGAATAGAGACTGCGGGGAGAACGGGAGGCCATCTTGCTAAAAATAGAGCTCAGAATATCTTCCAATAATAACTTAATTACTCCTTTGTGTACCAGAATTACACGGCCGTCTGTCAGACGCAGTTTTTGGCTTGGATGAAATTCCATGTAAAATGCTGAATTTAATTTGTACATTTGTAAAATAATAAGACGAAAAAAATAAGTTCCACAAAGCAGTCGCCAAATAAAATGTTTATATACGAAAGGTCTCGGCAGGAAGAGAAGTGCGCGGTCAGCCTCTCGTCGAGCGCCTATTTATACCCATCAGTACACATACGTTACAAACGTGTCTCTGCCAGCAACGAGCGCGGCGGGAAAATAATCTGCCCCAGAGTTATACAACCGCGACTTCAATCGGGCCGTTCAGGAACAAAAATGTACGTCATTCATCACAGAAGAAAATGATGTAATACAATGAAATTCCTCTAATCTGGCATCTGATAATCTGGCACTTGTTACCGATCCAGAAATCCAATGTAATGTGGGATTCCACAAGACGCAGCAGAGAACAAACGAGGAAGGTCTAGCAGCAATTATAGTAGCAGATTATTTTGTGTCCCCAGATTTCCTGAAGTTTCTGTTTTCTCATATGTCTGCTTTATGTATTGCTCTATCATCTGATAATCCAGAAAATCTAATCTATTGGGTTGTAATGATGCTGGATTACAGGAATATTACCGTATATATTATTGGAGATCATCTCTAATCACCATGTTATAATTTACATACCATCTATATTGAGTCTGTTAAAAAGTTGAGTCGCTGTACACATACATTACGTATCCTGTACTGATCCCGAGTTATATCATGCATTATACTCCAGAGCTGCACTCACTATTCTGCTGGTGGAGTCACTGTGTACATACATTACTTATCCTGTACTGATCCTGAGTTCCATCCTGTATTATACTCCACAGCTGCACTCACTATTCTGCTGGGGGAGTCACTGTGTACATACATTACTAATCCTGTACTGATCCTGAGTTACATCCTGCATTATACTCCAGAGCTGCACTCACTATTCTGCTGGTGCAGTCACTGTGTACATACATTACGTATCCTGTACTGATCCCGAGTTATATCATGGATTATACTCTAGAGCTGCACTCACTGTTCTGCTGGTGGAGTCACTGTGTACATACATTACTTATCCTGTACTGATCCTGAGTTACATCCTATATTATACTCCAGAGCTGCACTCACTATTCTGCTGGTGCAGTCACTGTGTACATACATTACGTATCCTGTACTGATCCCGAGTTACATCCTGTATTATACTCTAGAGCTGCACTCACTGTTTTGCTGGGGGAGTCACTGTATACATACATTACGTATCCTGTACTGATCCTGAGTTACATCCTGTATTATACTCCAGTGCTGCACTCACTATTCTGCTGGTGGGGTCACTGTGTAGATACATTATTTATCCTGTACTGATCCTGAGTTATATCCTGTATTGTAATCCAGAGCTGCACTCACTATTCTGCTGGTGGAGTCACTGTGTACATACATTACTTATCCTGTACTGATCCTGAGTTACATCCTGTATTATACTCCAGAGCTGCACTCACTATTCTGCTGGTGGAGTCACTGTGTACATACATTACGTATCCTGTACTGACCCTGAGTTACATCCTGTATTATACTCCAGTGCTGCACTCACTATTCTGCTGGTGGGGTCACTGTGTAGATACATTATTTATCCTGTACTGATCCTGAGTTATATCCTGTATTGTAATCCAGAGCTGCACTCACTATTCTGCTGGTGGAGTCACTGTGTACATACATTACTTATCCTGTACTGATCCTGAGTTACATCCTGTATTATACTCCAGAGCTGCACTCACTATTCTGCTGGTGGAGTCACTGTGTACATACATTACGTATCCTGTACTGATCCCGAGTTATGTCATGTATTATACTTCAGAGCTGCACTCACTATTCTGCTGATGGAGTCACTGTGTACATACATTACTTATCCTGTACTGATCCTGAGTTACATCCTGTATTATACTCCAGAGCTGCACTCACTATTCTGCTGGTGGAGTCACTGTGTACATACATTACGTATCCTGTACTGATCCCGAGTTATGTCATGTATTATACTTCAGAGCTGCACTCACTATTCTGCTGATGGAGTCACTGTGTACATACATTACTTATCCTGCATTGATCCTGAGTTACATCCTGCATTATACTCCAGAGCTGCACTCACTATTCTGCTGGTGGAGTCACTGTGTACATACATTACTTATTTTGTACTGATCCTGAGTTACATCCTGTATTATACTCCAGAGCTGCACTCACTATTCTTCTGGTGGAGTCACTGTGTAGATACATTATTTATCCTGTACTGATCCGGAGTTATATCCTGTATTATACTCCAGAGCTGCACTCACTATTCTGCTGGTGGATGATATATGTACACAGTGACTCCACCAGCAGAATAGTGAGTGCAGCTCTGGAGTATAATACAGGATGTAACTCAGGATCCGTCTAAATGGAGCTTTAGGACAGGCCCTTATCATTTGATCAGTGGGGGTCTGACAAGTGCCCCATCCCCTTCATACAGCAGTTCATCATACTCTTAGTAGTGGCTGTGTCTGCTATCACAAGGCTGAGCTGCAATACCAGGTACATCCACTACCAGATGTACAGCGCTGACTGGCAGGAATGTCAAGAGTCGGACCCCCCACAGATCTAATATTGATGTTCTAGCCCAAGAATAGATCACCCCTTTCCTAGTCCCGCAGAACTCCTTTAATTCAACCACATACATTCCCAACTAGTAATTAACCCCCTCAGGACGCATCTTACCGGTTCCGAAGCTTTCCTCTCCGCACAGCGAGAGTTTATTTGCATCCATTAAATTTCCAAAGAATTTCCACCCGGTCGGAGTCTCGTATAAAGCGATCTTTGTAGCTTTCGCCACTCTAAAAACAAAAAAAATAAAAAATCTGAATGAAAACACTGGATTATGGTTTTCACGGCTCTGCCCGGAGTTGTAAGAGTCGCTCGCTCTAATTAAGCTCCGGCTTTTTTTTCCTCTTCTTCACTTTGCAGAGTGCTTTTACTTCATATATTTTTTTTAATGAAAGAACACGTTTCATGCGCCGACATGACATGTAATAAACACGTACAGTTTTTAAAGTTTTATGGACTTACAAATCCAGGCCTCTGCTTTCTCACAACTTTTATTTCCCCCGTCGTCATGGCAACGGAGGCGAAATACAAGGACGTGTGTTTGGCTCGTCACTCGCTTTTTAATCTAGGACTTTAGTATTTATTGAAGGTCGCCGTCTGACAGGTTCTGTTTTCGATGGCTTGGAAACGAATCGCTAATTCGGGGAGGAGTCTGATGGGTCACTTTGTACGCAAAGGGTACAAGGTGACCCATAAAGTCTATGGGGCGACCTGTAAGACATCTAGGATCACCACCACGATATAATCTATATCTATAATATATATATTTTTTTTTTTTAATTAACCTACTAAATTTTTGAAACAATTTTTAGTCCCTGAAGGGGATTTGAAGCTGCGATTGTTCGATCGCTAGAATAGTACACTGCAGTACTTATGTTGTGCATTCTATTATGTCTGTGACAGCAGCCTATCAGACTCTACAGGAAGTTGGGCCTAATGAGCCGAGTTACATGTCAGGCATGTAGGCCTTTGCTAGGCTTCTGGCTGCCATTGGTACTTTGCGATCGCACTGCAGGGTGCCGATGGGTGACAGAGGGAGCCCCCTTACCCTGGTCATCTGCCTAAATCATGCAGTTGCTATTGACTGTAGCATGTAAAAGATTAAACTGACAAGATCTTAAATTTTTCCGTTACTGGCTGTTAGAGCAGGAGCCTGGCTGTCAGTAGTCAGCCAAGCCACATAAAAAAAAATGTAGGTGCAGGTTTAAAGCCCATTAGTGAGATCCATAGAAAGGTGTATTACAGTCTCTAACAAGTTCAGAAAAATGGGAGAAAACTGTTTTGTAGGTTACTTTTAGCCTTGGGGTTCAGCTTCTCAGCAAGATTCTGAGATTCAGCAAGAATATGGAGACTTATCTTCAGGCAGGATTCATGGGAAGTATGCAAATTAGCTCATTAGCCAACTCAAAGCCATCTCTATAAAGAGAGACCAATCTGAAGACAGTCTAGTTCAGGGTACCGGCTTGATGCTTAGCAAGAACCCCTGAAAGATTGTCTAGAGATGGGTCGCTCTCCTTCAGGCTGTCAAGAGTTAATTTACTGCTATTGTGAGACATAACTTCAAGTTACAGGCCCAAAGCCTGAGGCTGCACTACTGAGAGTCTGATGACATGTTAGATTTCAGTCAGGTGTAGTGTCATTATGCAGACTTTTCCATGCACATTAATGTCTCTACGTATATAACCATAATAGATGCTATACACAGAGATGCCAAAAATCATGGGATAGCAGTATATAAATTAAGTAAGTAGTGGCGAGACCTCAGGTGACACTTAGGGATGCCCACACCTGTGTAAGTTGTGAGGTTGAACACGGGCCAGCATGCTCATGGCAAGGCGACGGGAATTCCCGGAATTTGAATGATGTGTGATAGTGGGTGCCAGACGGATGGCCAATTCTTTTGGGCTGATGGTAGGGTTCGTGTGTGGTTCAGACCCCAGTTGTCAGCAAGGTACTGTGCAGGCTGGTGGTGGTCCCATACTGATGTGGGGTGTTCCCATGGCATGGGTTGGGTCCATTGGTCTGCCTAAACACGTCATTGACCGCTGCCCGCTACATTTCACTGTTTGGTGACCATTTGCAGCCCTTCATGGACGTCATGTACCTCCACAATGATGGGGGGTTTCATTGGGACAAAGTTATCCAGAATTAGTTCGAGAAGCATTTTGGAGAGTTCCTGTGTATGGTGTGACCTCCATGACAACACAGCAGCCAATAGAAATCAGATAGCACCAGAAGCTCTCAGTAGTGCAGCCTCAGGCTTTAGGCCTGTAACTTCAAGTGATTGTATCTCAGTATAGAAATAAGATATTACTAAACTGTTTTCACATATTTAACTATTGACAAAGGGCCTTATATATTATCTGTTCCTGACACAGAATGCTGACTAGGTCATCTGCTGCTTGTTGGCAAATGAAATCCACCCAAGTCCTTCTTTACACATCCCTGTGGCCGAACGGCTCCGTCTTAGGATGGAACCAAATCGCGCCGAACGGACTCCATAAACTATAACGGGGCCCATTTGGCTTCTGCTCAGCTGCCCGGCTTTTTCTTCCAGATCTGCGTTGGAACCTCCAGTCAGATGTGAAACCGCCCTTAGAGGAACCAGAAGCCCTGGTACCCGTATCCATGCGTTAACCTACACTGCTTAGGAGAGCCATTGGCTGTGAGAAGGTTAAGGCGGCGTTCACATCCAACAGATTTGCGGTGGATTTTGGTGCAATGATGGGCATGAAATCAGCGATGTGTGAACTCACCCTGAAGCATCCAATCATGGTCATGTGTTTTTTTCTGTTGTATTATAGAGATGATGCATTCGACATGGGTGATTATGGATGACTGATGTGCACAGTGGTGTCTCCAGGTTCCTGCTGCCATTGTATTTGGTGTTAAAGGGGTATTCTCAGCTCAGACTGTTATGGCATATCACAGGATATGATATGTGAGGGTCAGACGTGGAACCTGCATTTATCTTGTATTAGGGTCCCCACCAGCCCTGGCCACCCTTGGGAGAGCAGAAACAGCAGAGCGCCCTCTGTTACTGTACATTGTTTATGTAACTCCCATCAACTTCTATAGACATTATGGAAACTGCGCAGTTCATCCAAGCTCATGGATGATCTCCTGATGAGAAGCGACTCATCTCATCCAAGTTCATCCACGCTCAGCCACTCACGTTATCCCAGCCACCTCGTAATCAGCAGTGTTTCCATCTTGGCCATGTTTGACTGAGATAAAAGCATCTCTTAACCCCTTTAGTGGCTCGCCCGGAAAATCTAAAAATCAGTGTTGAAATGTGCTGAAGACTGAAGGGGTTAAGGCTGCCTGTCCACAGGCGATGATCTGCTTGCAATAAGTCGTCTGCGGATCACGCTCTGTAAAAGCTTTCCATAGGATTACTATGGAGGTGCAGCGCTGGCGTCCACAAGCGGAGAATCACAGCGATTCTCTACTCGTGCGATTTAAATTGCAGCATGCTGCGATTCTGAGCGGTGAGCCCATCAGATAGGCTCATCTCAGAGACCTGTCAGTGCTTCCCCTTCTCCCCCGCGGCAGAATATCGCTAGCGATATTCCGCCTCGGCCGTGGACAGAGGGTCTTAAGCTCTTAACCCCATTTTTGGTTTCTCCTCCACACTTCTCTTTGGTTTCTCACCTTCACAACTCTTCTTTTTCCATTACCCGAGACCTTCTTTGTTGTGTTATATTTGTACATGGTACTACTTAACCCCTTAGTGACGGCATTATCATCTTTCTACGTCCTGCTGTTGCAGGACGTGTATGGAGGGAGATAGCGCCGCTATCTCCCTCCATACAGTGCAGGCGTCAGCTGTTTATTACAGCTGACACCCGCGAGCAATAGCCGCGATCGGCCGATCGCGGCTATTAACCCTTTAAATGCCGCTGTCAATTGGCAAGCGGCATTTAAATCACCCGAACGCTGTTCGGGGGTCCCGCACGGCCCCCCCGCGGGGTGGCTTGATAGACTGCCTGTGAAAAAGCAGTATGACGTAAAGCTATAGCATTACGTCATACTGCAGGAGCCATCAAAGCATGGCATGTTAAAGTCCCCCAGGGGGACTGAAAGAAAGTGTAAAAAAAAAAAAACACACCAACAATAAAGTTTTAGTTATTATAAAAAAAAATAATAAAAGTTCGAAAAAAAAAAAAAACCCATTTGCCATATTTGCAATAAAAAAAAAAAAAAAAATCAAAATAATAAACCAAAAATACGTGTTTGGTATCCGATCTATCAAAGTAATGTATTATTTACCCCGCACGGTGAACGTGGTCCAAAAAATAAATAAATAAAGAATGGCCGAAATGCACTTTTTTGGTCACCCTATCTCCGAGAAAAAAATGTAATAAAAGGTGATCAAAAAGTCAACTGTATGCGAAAATGGAAACGTCAGGACATCCCACACAAAATGAGCCCTCACACAACTACGTCGCCAAAAAAATAAAAAAGTTATCGTGCGCAGAAAATGGACACAGAAAATAATGTAAAAAAATTAAATATCTTAAAAAAAAAAATTAAAATACAAGTACTACAGCAAAAAAAATACTATACAAGTTTGGTATCGTAGTAATCGTACTGACCCGTAGAATAGAAGTATCGGGTCATTTTTGTTGCAGTTTGTGCGCCGTAAAAACGCACCGAAAGATGGTGGAATGTGGTTTTTTTTTTTCATTTCTATCCGCTTAGAATTTTTAAAAAGTTTTTCAGTAAATTATATGGTACAATAAATAGTGCCATTGAAAAATACATCTCGTCCCGCAAAAAACAAGCCCTCATACAGCGACGTTGATGGATAAATAAAGGAGCTACGATTTTTAAAAAAGGGAGTAGGAAAAAACAAAAATGGAAAAAAAAACACAAAAGCTCCGTCACTAAGGGGTTAATGTGCCATATAATGTACTGAAAAACTTTAAAAATAGGAGTGAAATGGAAATACAATGCAGTTTGGCATTTTTTAGGTAGCGGGAGAGAGTCTTGTTTTTGCGGAATACACATTACGGCAAAAGAATAAAAAAATTAAGTCATATAACCGAATTCTGTGGGTCGGTGCACTTACTAAACATCAGGTCTATGCAGCTTTTTCTTGCAGAAGTTTTAGAAAATTAAATATCTTCAAAAAAAAAAAAGTATTTTCTTTCAGGATCTTCTGACCGCCATAACTTTATTATTCCGTTGCTGGGGTTGTAGTGGGGCTCTTTTCTGTGGGATGACCTGTGGTTGCTATTGGTACCACTTTATAGTACAGACAACTTTGACTGCTTTTTATTAAACATTTTCTTGCAGATGAGCTGACCAAGAAAAAAAAAATGCGATTCTGGTGTTTTTTTCTGACAATGTTCACAGTGCAGGATAAGTAATGCGTTATTTTGATACAGGTTTTTTTTTGTGCTTCGATTTTTTTGATTATTATAAATATAGGAAAGGGGTTTTTTTAAAAACCTTTTAAAATATCCTTTATTTTTACGGGAAAAAAAAACAAAAAAACTTTCCCTTTACGTTCTTTTTTTGCAGTCCCCATAGGGGAATTAAAAATTGCGATCGTTTGATAGCTTATACCGTGTACTGCAATACTTCAGTACTGCAGTATAGGTTATTTCTGCTGGCATTCTATTGACACAGGCCACAAGCCCATCTTAATAGGCATAAATACATGGCCCCTAGCTGCCATGACATCCAGACTGTACATTGTGAGGTCATCACGTTGTGAATGCCGATTGTGGCCAGTTGGCAGCTTTCTGAGACAGCCGGCATCAGCCGTGTATGGAGCGGGCGCAGCTTCCAATACATATAAACCCAGGATGTTCATATAGAGTCTGAGGCGCTAAGGGGTCCAGCGCCATTGTTTTCACTACTACATAATCCGAAGTCAGACAGCGCTGGTAGAAATAAAGGGTGGTGCCAGCCCAAAATGACCCTGATCCCAAGGCCCTGTAACCTATATAGAGGATAATGCCCAGGCAGCGCTCCAGGGCAAAGAGCCTTTTATTAACACCCGTGCAAAGTTTCAGCTCATACTGAGGTTTCTCAAGCCAAAAACAGCCGAGTATGAGCTGAAATTTTGCACGGGTGTTAATAAAAAAGGATCTTTGCCCTGGAGCGCTGCCCGGGCATTATCCTCCATATTCAATTAACTACCATTGTTTCATATTAAAGAAAAAAATCCAAAATTAACCTGTTAAAGACCAGAAATCTCTCAAATCTTTTTCGTTCTTTCATCCTGGCTTGTCACCAGCTATAATTTTTTATTTTTCGGTTGACGCGGCCTCCCTCACACAGGCGTTTGCAGAAACGTGTTTTTCAACACTGCGTTTACTGCAGATTCCACCCGGCTTCAGCAGCGCTGGCGTGCGTTACACCAGCGCTTTGGCTGCGTTTTCAGCACAGACGAAAATGCAGCTAAGAATGCTGAAAAAAAAATTTTTTATAAATCAATACTCCCCTTGAAGGCACCGTCAGGGTCCCCAACGCTGTTTTCGGAGCTTCGGGACAGCTGCCAGGCAATTGTCAAGCCAGCAAAGCATCTATTGCTAGTGACGGGGGATTGAATTCTTCGCCTCCAAGCAAGAGATTGTTCTGATTGGTGCATCCAGTGCTGGCTGTGATTGGCTGAGCAGGGTGTTACTCAGCCTATTCAGCTAATCAGAGCAATCTCTTGCTGGGAGGCGGGGAATTCAATCCCAGTGACTAGCAATAGATGCTTTGCCAGCTTGACAAGTGCCCGGTAGCCGGCCCGAAGCTCCAAAAACACCGGCGGGTAACCGGACGGCGCCTGCGAGGTGAGTATTGATTTTTCTTTTCTCTCTCAGGTAGTGTAGCTAGGGAGTTTAGCTCTGCCAAAAATGCAGTACCAAGTTTTACCGCGTTTTCGGCAGCGCGAAACTGCTGCCAATTCATTTCAATGGGTGATGTAGGGCTGAAAACGGCCAAAGATAGAGCATGCATCGCTGTCAAAGTGCAGCGTTGGAAACTCTGCGTTTTGACGCTTGTGTCAACAGCCCCATTAAAATGAATGGGAGCGTTGTATAGCGCTTAGCGCTGCGCTGAAAAACAGATATTTTTGGTATAACTTACCGTAAAATCTCTTTCTCGTCGCATTCATTGGGGGCCACAGCCTAGACCATGGGGATACAGCCACTGCCCTAGGAGGCGACACTAAGCAAAAAAGTGTTAGCTCCTCCCCACCTGGCTATATCCCCCCTGCAGGCACTCAGCTAATTAGTCTGTCTGCAAGCAGTAGGAAGCCAGTGGGAGTAAAATTATACATACTATGTTTTCTACATACCAAAAAACATAACTTTTGGCGCAATTTTCTGCCAAGCCATGACTGAAGAACAGAAAGCTCCAGCAACTGCCTAAAAAACAAGGGGTGGGTGCTGTGGCCCCCAATGAACGCGTCAAGAAAGAGATTTTACGGTAAGTTATACCAAAAATATCTGTTTCTCGTCCGTATCATTGGGGACCACAGCCTAGACCATGGGACGTCCACAAGCAGTCCCGAAAACAATATATTGGGTGGGCATTCAAAGTTCGGCTGTGCGGTCAACGACCGCCGCCTGCAAGATCTTCCGACCAAGAGTGGCGTCAGATGATGCAGCTGTGTGGACCTTATAAAATTTTGAGAACGTATGTAATGAAGTCCAGGTGGCTGCCTTACACACCTGGAGGGCTGAGGCTCCATGGCGGACTGCCCAGGAAGCCCCTACCGCCCGTGTGGAGTGGGCCGTAACCCGAAATGGCGGCGAGCGTCCTGAGGCGCGATACGCCTGTTATCAGGGACCTTATCCATTTCGATAGGGTGACTTTTGAGGCTGCCAAGCCCCTTCGGGGCCCCTCCGGAATAACGAAGAGGGTGTCGGTCTTACGAAACTCCTTTGTTCTTTTCACATAGATCCTCAGCGCCCTTACTACGTCCAGGTGGTGCAGCATTTTTTCCTTTTTGTGTACTGGATCTGGACAAAAAGAAGGCAAGACAATTTCCTCATTAATGTGAAACCGCGAGACTACCTTTGGTAGAAACTCAGGTGATGGTCTTAGCACCGCTTTGTCCTGGTGGAAGGTCATATATGGCGCCTGTATAGACAAAGCCGCCAGCTCCGAGACCCTACGGATTGACGTGATAGCGACGAGGAATACCACCTTCCAGGTCAGTAGTCGCATAGAAATTTCCTTCAGCGGCTCAAACGGCTGGTCCGTCATAGTGTCCAACACGAGATTAAGGTCCCAAGTTTGGACTGGGGGTTTAAATGGAGGCGTCGTATGGGCGACTCCTTGCAGGAATGTACGTACTGCCATCCTATTTGCGATTGGCTTTTGGAACAGTACAGTTAATGCCGACACCTGTCCCCTTAACGAACCTACCCTCAATCCTACTTCGAGGCCTGATTGTAGGAATGCAAGAATTCTGGCCACCGAAAATTGCATCGGTTGTACCCGCCTCTCCTCACATCAGGTGAAGAAGCGCTTCCAGACTTTATAGTAAATTGCAGATGAGGCTGGTTTTCTGGCCCGTATCATTGTCTGAATGACCTTCTCCGAATAACCTTTTCTCCTCAACACCTCGGTCTCAACGGCCAAGCCGTCAAATGTAGAGACTTGGAATTCGGGTGTAGAAAAGGCCCCTGGGATAGCAGGTCTTTTTGCTCTGGAAGATGCCACAGTGTGTCGAACAGCATTTCTATGATGGTCGTGTACCAGCTTCTTCTTGGCCAGTCTGACGCTATTAATATCGCTGGTCACCCTTCCTGCTTGATTTTCCCTAGGATCCTCGGTATGAGAGGGATTGGTGGAAATACGTATAGGAGCTTGTACTCCCCCCACAAAATAGTCAGCGCGTCCGTTGCCGCTGCTTGTGGATCCCGTGCTCGGGACACAAATGGGCGTAGTTTGTAGTTTAGTCGGGACGCCATGAGGTCCACGTCTGGTGTGCCCCATTTCAGGCATATCGTCCGAAAAACTTCTGGGTGCAGCCCCCATTCGCCGAGATCCACTGTTTCCCGGCTTAGGTAATCCGCCACCCAGTTTTCTATTCCGGGAATGTAGACTGCAGAAATCGAGCGCAGATGCTTCTCCGCCCACGTTAGTATGCCTGCTACCTCGCTCATTACCGATGCGCTCCGTGTTCCCCGTTGTCGGTTGACATAGGCCACCGCTGTGGTGTTGTCCGTCTGGACGCGTACATTTTTTCTCTCGAGACTGGGCCCGAAGTGTCGGAGAGTCAGGTAGATGGCCCGCAACTCTAGGATGTTTATATGCAGCCTTGTCTCTCTTTGAGACCACACTCCTTGAACAGACTGGTCCCCCAGTGTTCCGCCCCAACCTGAAAGGCTGGCGTCCGTCGTCACTACTATCCAACGACTTAGGCCCAAAGGCCGTCCCGCCTGAAGCCTCCCAGGTTCCAGCCACCACTTCAGTGACCTTTGGACTTGAGGGGTTATCTGGATTCGCTGTTCCAGGGTCAGCCGGGATCCATTCCAGCGTGACAATATCAAGTGTTGTAGCTTCCTCGACCGGAACTGGGCGAACGGAACCGCCTCGAATGCTGCCACCATCTGGCCCAGGATAGCTATGCAGTGTCTGAGGGTTAGCGGTTTCCCCTGTATTAGGGACCGGACCCCCTGCCGGAGCTTGTCTACCTTTGCTTGGGGTAGCAGGACCCGGTGCTGGCTGGTGTCGAATATCATGCCCAAAAACTCCAAGCGCTGTGTCGGTATTAGGCATGATTTTTCGCGGTTCACTATCCAGCCGAACTCTTCTAGAATCTTCATCGTGACATGTAGGCTTTTGATGTTGCCGCCCCACGATGGTGCCTTTATTAGTATATCGTCCAGGTATGGAATGACTGATATACCTTCCGCATGGAGTAGCGCCATCACTGCTGCTAGTACCTTCGTAAAAACTCTTGGAGGAGAGGTAGACAGGCCGAATGGCAGCGCCGTAAATTGAAAATGCCTTCCCTGTGTTTTGAAACGAAGGAATTTTTGATGCGTTTCCCGAATCGGGATATGGAGATAAGCGTCCTTGATATCTATCGAGGACAGAAATTCGCCCGGCTGCATGGAGGTTATTACGGACTTGATTGACTCCATCCGGAAGTGTTTTGCTCTGATGAATTGATTCAACCTCCTTAAATCCAGAACCGGCCTCACTCTGCCGTCCTTTTTGGGTACAAGAAAAAGATTCGAATAGAACCCTTGCCTCTCTTGTGCCCCCGGTACCGGTTTCACAACCCCCTGTGCCAGAAGGTTCTGCACTGCTTGCTGTAGGTTGGCTACTCCTTCCGGGGTGGTAGGCACTCTGGACCTGCAGAACGAATTCCGTGGGAGAGTCGTGAATTCGATTGCGTACCCGGATGTCACAATCTCCTGCACCCACTTGTCGCTCACACGCCTCCCCCACGTCTCCCGAAATTGGGAGAGCCTGCCCCCCACCCTGGTGACACTGGGTGGGGGCAGCATCTCATGCCGCGCTCTTTGATCCCGCCGTTTTAGATGTTCCTGGTCGGGATCGCCATGTTTGTCTTATTTTGAAAGAGGGGCCCCTCTTTGCGTCAGTCGGGGTTCTTGTAGACTGGGACCACTGCCCTGACCCTGGACGGGACGAAAAACGCCGAAAGGATCTAAAAAACGGTTTCCTTTTTAATGGAACCTTCTCCTTTCTTGCCGGCATTTGTGGTAACGACGTGCTCTTGCCGCCTGTGGCGTCCTTTATCATGTCATCCAGTTTAGGTCCAAACAGCCTGTTTCCTTCGAATGGCAATTTTGTTAGAGCCATCTTCGATGCTGTATCTGCTGACCAGCTTTTCAGCCAGAGAGTTCTCCTTGCCGCGACCGGTGCAGCGGATGCCCGGGCAACGAACTTGGCTGCGTCTAGTTCTGCTGCGCATACAAACTTGTTTGCCTGTATGACGTCGTCTGTCAGTTCGAGCAACTCACTCGGTGGAGCGCCTGCTACAATGTCTCTCCGGAGCTGTTTGGCCCAGGCTATGGACGCCTTACTGACCCATGCGGCCGCAAAAATCGGCTGCAAGGCAGTGCCTGTGGCTTGAAACACGGTTTTTGCCAAAGTATCCAGTTTCCTGTCTTGAGGATTAGCCAGCGTTGCTACTTCGGCTGTTGGCAATGCTGTGCTTCTAGACAGTCGTGACACTGGCGGGTCGACTACTGGAGGTACCGCCCAACCCTTTTTCAGACCCCCTGGGAATGGGTATGTAATTTCCCAAGTCTTCCCGGGTTGCCTAAATTTTTTGTCCGGGTTCTGCCACTCCTTGTTAAGGACCTCCGCAAAATCCAGATGGTCTGGGAAGACCTGTCGTGATCTCTTCTGCCGTCTAAATGACACCGTGGAAGGAGGCGTCTCCACTGGTTCCTCCATTACTTGGAGGGTTTCTCTTATGGATATTACCAGGCCGTCCATTAGACTTGCTAGGCGCGACACCTGTTCCTCGTCTAGTTCCGAAACTGACGAGCCTGCAGAGTGGTCGTAGTCTTCAGACCCACTGCCCTCGCCTGCCGTTTGGGCCGTGTCCTGGGACGCCCATGAGCAAGACGCTCGAGGGGACTCATGGCGAGCCCGGGCCGGTCTCGCAGAATACCGGGACAGTGAAGAATGCCTTGATCTGTGGTAAGTATGCACGGACTCCCTGGACCCATGAGAGTCCCTGGATCGTCTGGACTTGGAGGATCTAGACGACCTCCTGGTGCGGCGCGATCTATGGGCAGTGTCCTCGCTGCTACGGGACCTCCTTCTCTTGTGTGCCCTCCCTCGTAATCCGAGGAGGACGCGTCTGAGCTGGGCTCTAACCGGCGTAAAATCGCCGCAGAGGATGTGGCCAAGACAGAAACGGCAGCGGCCAGGGACCTCGCCCATTAGGGTTCGGGCCCTGGCTCCACAGGGGCGGCGGGGGGCACCGGGGTCCCTGGAGCTGCGCGCGCCGCGGCACATCTAGCGCAGCGGGGGTCGACTTGACCGCAAGCAAACTTAACGCTGCAGGAAGTGCAAGCGTAATGCTTCACCCTCTGATCTAGGGTCAGACATGGCAACAGAAAACAATTTCCAGGTAGCGGGTAAGCTATGTACCGTTACAGGAATGCCTGCAGGGGGGACGGGGAGGGCGAGGGGAGAACACCGCGAAGTGCTGCCTTGGGCAGGGCTTACCCGGTCTAGCAGCTGTTTCTGCGGTTCCCCTGGTCCAGCTGGAGCCTCTGGTCCTGACGCTTGAATGCTGTCGGGAGTCGACGCGGGTCCACCACACGATCTCACGGCGTTGGTGACCCGGCAGATGCTGTGGCAGGGACTGCTGCGGCGTTGTTACAGCTGCTGGTGCCCGAGACAGGAGGTGCTGCTGCTGTCCGGGTGCTTTCTCCGTAGCAGAAGGAAACTGCAGGGCTGAATGGCTGGACGGCTGCTGTGTGCTCAGAGAGCTGCGCAGTGCTGGGCTCAGAAGTGCCGACAGACGAAGTGTCCAGCTGCAGAGAGCGGCCATTCCTCTGTCCGGCTGCCCCTTTTAAACTTGCCGCGGTCGGAGGGGGCGTGGCCTGCCCCGGAAGCGTCCCCGCGACCCGGAAGTGACTTTTCCGGCCGTGACGACGGCACTCCGCCCCCCGGAGTGCCGTGCCCGGAAGTGGCCTGCCGGCCGGCGCCCCGGCGTCCTGCAACATGCTCGCTTCTATCCCTGGCCGGGAGAGCTGCCGCCGCTGCCGTCGCCGCTGCTGTCGCCGTCCCGATGCTCCTTCAGGTAATCTGCGTCCGCTGCCGCTGCCAGTATGGCGTCCCGCCGCTGTCCGTGTGGAGTCCCAGACGGAATGTTGCCGCCGCCGCTGTCCGTATGGAGTCCCAAGCGGGGTGTCCTGTCCTGGGGGCCACAGCCTGTCCGTGCATCGACCGCTCCAGCAGTGCTGCCCCTTATGCGTCACCGTCAGACAGTGCGCTACTCCAGGGAGGGGGAGCCCTATGGCTGGCGGGTAACCGACTCAGATGCGCATTGCATGGTCGGGCCCCTTTTTCTTCTCTGGGTGAGACGCCGCAGTAGTGGTGGAGACACCCCCTGCCTGCGTCTCCCCCGGGAGGCCAGTAGAGCCAGGGAAAAGCCCCGACTCCCCGGATTCCCGCGAATAGCTCTTTCCACGTCTGCCTCCTAGCAGACACTAAGCTAAAGACTAATTAGCTGAGTGCCTGCAGGGGGGATATAGCCAGGTGGGGAGGAGCTGACACTTTTTTGCTTAGTGTCGCCTCCTAGGGCAGTGGCTATATCCCCATGGGCTAGGCTGTGGCCCCCAATGATACGGACGAGAAAGCAGCGCTAAACGCTGTAAAAAACGCCTGTGGGAGGAGGCCTTAACCCTTTGAGTGGCGGGTTTCTTACAACCCCGTCGTGCCCACCAGGGCAGGTTTTTTAAATGGTCTAATCATTTAATTTCAACCAATTTTGCAGTCGCGTTCCAAGAGCCATAACTTTTTCATTTTTCCATGGACATGGCCATACGAGGGCTTGTTTTTTGACAAGTTGTACTTTTTGATGGCATCATTTTCGGGTATATATAATGTATTGCATAACTTTTGTAAAAAAAATTTGTAGGGAGATTGAGGGAAAAAAAAATTCTGCCATTTCATTTTTGGGTTTCATTTTTACGGCGTTCAGCGTGCAGAATAAATAGCGTGATAACATTATTTTCTGAGTCGGCACGATTCTGGCGATACCAAGTTTATACCGTTTTTTTTATGTTTTGCTATTTTTGTACATATAAAACTTTTTTTTCTTATAGCCTTGCTTTTGTGTCGCCACATTCCAAGAGCCGTATCATTTTATTTTCCCATTGCCGGCGTCTAGAAGGCCTTGTTTCTTGTGGGATGAACTCCAGTCTTCATTTATCTAATTTTTTGGAACATGTAAAATTTTGATCGCTTTTTATGCTATCTTTTCTAG
Source organism: Eleutherodactylus coqui (assembly GCF_035609145.1). Lineage (NCBI taxonomy): Eukaryota > Metazoa > Chordata > Amphibia > Anura > Eleutherodactylidae > Eleutherodactylus > Eleutherodactylus coqui. The sequence continues at coordinate 292,348,398 of NC_089839.1, forward strand.
TGGCAAGATTAACAAAATCTGTAATTCTGCATGTTTTTCATTTTTATTTTTCACTGCATTCTCTGAGCAGTATAAATAATGTATTAAAGTGATTCTACAGGCCGGTACGATTATGCCAATACCAAATTGTAATAGTTTTCTTTTTCACACAAACTTTTTTATTACTTTTTTTTTTTTTTTAAATCCTCCTCCTTTTGCCTTATCTATAATAAAAAAATCTAAATCCTAAAAGAAAAATACATATTTGGCATCACCGTGCCTGTAAAAGTCCGATCTATCAAAGTAGTATATTATTTTTCCCGCACAGTGAACGTAGTCCCAAAAAAAAATAAAGAACGACACAAATGCACTTTTTCAGTCACCCTGTCTCCCAGAAAAATGCAATAAGAAGCGATCAAAAAGTCGTATGTATTCCGAATTAGCACTAACGTAAACTACAGTACATCTCGCAAAAAATGAGTCCTTGCTCAAGTAAGTCGACGGAAAAATTAAAACGTTATTGCGCACAGAAGATGCAGCAGAAAATAATTTTAAAAAATTAAAATGTCTGAAAACAAATACAAGCACTACAGCAAAAAAAACCTATACAAGTTTGGTATCCTAGTAATCGTACTGACTAGAGATGAGCGAGCATACTCGCTAAGGACAATTACTCGATCGAGCATTGTCCTTAGCAAGTACCTGCCCACTCGGAAGAAAAGGTTCCGCTGCCGGCGCGGGTGAGAGGCGAGTAGCGGCAGTGAGCAGGGGGGAGCGGGGAGAGAGAGATCTCCCCTCTGTTTCTCCCCGCTCTCCCCAACCGCCAGCAGCCGAACCTTTTCTTCCGAGCGGGCAGGTACTCGCTAAGGGCTTGAGTAATTGCCCTTAGCGAGTATGCTCGCTCATCTCTAGTACTGACCCATAGAATAAAGTTATCATGCCATTTTTGGTACAGTTTGTGCGCCGTAGAAACAAAACGCACTGAAAGATGGCGGAATGTCATTTTTTTCCATTTTACTCCACTTAAAATTTTGTAAAAGTTTTTCAGTACATTATATGGTACTTTAAATAGCGCCATTGAAAAATACAACTCGTTCCGCAAAAAACAAGCCCTCATACAGAGATGTCGATGGATAAATAAAGGAGTTACGATTTTTTAAATGGGGGGGGGGGTAGTTATTTTATTTTTAATTGTTTACAAAGTAAAAGGTGACAAGTGTTTTTTGGTTTTTTTACTTTATTTTTTGTCCCTTTAGGGGACTTCTACAGAGACCCATCAGGACCCCCTGATCACATGCCAAGGATCCGATGGTGACAGCCCTTTACATGCTGCAGTCACATAGAACGCAGCATGGAAAGGGTTAACACAGCAGAGATCAGAGGTTTTCTCTGATCTCTGCTGTAAGAGCTGGTGCCTTGGCTGTCCTCTGACAACCAAGCACCAGCTCTCCCTGCCACAGAGACCCATCAGCTGGCTTCTGACAAGCCGATGGTCTCTATGGCAACCTGTAAACAAAGCAGTGCATGACTTTGAATTTAGAAGTGCGGAGATTGCCGGCAGATCGGCAATATCTTCCTGCTTCTGTTTTTCAAAGTCCTGCACTGCTCTTTGTGGGTCTGTGCAGGCAGAGCACAATGCCACAGCTTGTGGCATTGTGCTCTGCAGCTCCCATAGTGAAACATAGCCTGGAAATCTATATCGCTATGGGCAGTGGAGCTAGTCACGGAAATTTTCCGGACGTGCCACTCAAGGGGTTAACGCCACAGGAGGCAAGTTTACATCCTGTGGATGGCGCAGGCTCAGAAATGAGCCAGTGCCCTCCCGCAACGGGAGACGGTTGTTACAGTATACTTGGTATCATTGTATCTGTAACAACCTGTACAGTAAATTGAACACGCCATTTATCCTGCACGCCAAAAAAAAAAAAAAAAACTTTGAAAAAAAAAGCACCTGGAAAATGGAGGCAAAATGCTTATTTTGTTAATTTTGCCTCCCAAAATTAGACAATAAAAGTGATCAAAAAACCCATATGTAGCCCAAAATGGTCCCAATAAAAACTATAGCTCGTCAGGCAAAAAATAAGCCCTCACAGAGTTCCATCAATGGAAAAATAAAAAATGTTATAGAACTTTGAGAGCAATTATGTAAAATAATCAATTTAAAAAAAAAGTTTGTATTATGCAAATGTGGAAAAACTTAAATATAATAATTTGTGTCGTTGTAATCTTACCGGCCCGCAGAAAAGAAAATGTATCATGTCATTTATGCTGAATGGTAGAATTTATGCGTTTTCTCTCGCGATGCTCCAGAAAAAAAATAAATAAATAAAATTTGACGTTTTACAATACATTATATGTACCCTAAAATGGTACCAATAAAAACTACAGTTCGACACACAAAAAACAAGACCTTATGTGGCCAGGTTATTGGAAAAATAAAAAAGATAATTTTTAGTCCCCACAGAGGACTTGAACTTGTAATCTGATCATTTCTACAACATACTGGAGCATTTTAGTATATTTTAATATTGGTCCATTAAAGGGGTTGTCCCGCGATAGCAAGTGGGGTTATGCACTTCTGTATGGCCATATTAATGCACTTTGTAATATACATCGTGCATTAAATATGAGCCATACAGAAGTTATTCACTTACCTGTTCCGTTGCTGGCGTCCCCGTTGCCATGGTGCCGTCGAACTTCAACGTCTAATCGCCCGATTAGACGCGCTTGCGCAGATGGGTCTTTTCCCTTCAGCTCGGCTCGGCAGCAGCGGCGTTCTGGCTCCGCCCCCTGTACGCGTCATCGCGTAGCTCCGCCCCGTCGCATGTGCCGATTCCAGCCAATCAGGAGGCTGGAATCGGCTCATGTGACGGGGCAGAGCTACGCGATGACGCTTACAAGGGGGCGGAGCCAGAACGCCGCTGCTGCCGAGCCGAAGGGAAAAGACCCATCTGCGGAAGCGCGTCTAATCGGGCGATTAGACGTTGAAGTTCGACGGCACCATGGCAACGGGGACGCCAGCGCAGGGAAGGTAAGTGAATAACTTCTGTATGGCTCATAATTAATGCACGATGTATATTACAAAGTGCAATAATATGGCCATACAGAAGTGCATAACCCCACTTGCTGCCGCGGGACAACCCCTTTAAGTGCTGCCTGTGGCACAACTTAATAGACTGCAACACATGGCAGCCCTGGAGACCTTCCCTAAGCAGCTTCAATAGGTGAAAGAACTTAAAGGAAAACAATTCAGTCTTGAAGCAACACCCCTCCTCTAACCTGTCAAGCGCTCCGCTGGTTGGCATGCTCCTTGCCAATCCACGTACACCCGTCTGCTGAAAGTAGGGAATACTGAAAATATTAGCTGCAATCACAGCCACAGAGTCCGATGGGTTCACAAAGAAGCCGTTTTTGCCAAGAATCATGTTCCGGTCCTGGGGAGAAGGGGAAAATAGAGAAAAAAGTTACAAAATAAATACGAAAAATTATAACAGCAAAATGAAAAACGGAAACCCCGACTCTGCTGGCGTTTAGTGACCGTGTGCAGCGTCTCTATGCCATACATTTCCTTCCTTCACTTTCCCGTACAGGAAGTAGTTATCTGACTGCTACCATCGTCAGCCATCTCCAATGGAGCTAATGCTTCTGTCACCTGGTCACAGACAACCACCCTCCGTTCTCTCTGAAAGTCAATTACAATGCAAGTCTGACCTACCCCATCTCCATCAAAGGCTGCGCCAAAGTCATGTTCGCCAGTCTTCATAGTGTCTACCAATTCTGATGCATAGGTTAAGTTTGGATCAGGGTGGTGACCGCCAAAATCCTCCAGTGGGATGCAGTTTACTGCAGAGTTTGCAGGGGCGCCCAGCTCCTCACAAAGGATTTTTTTCACGTAGGGTCCAACAACTAGTTAAAAACAAAAAACATTATGCAAACACTGGATGTGCGATTTATATACTGTATAAGGAAATAGGACTCTGAGACCTCAGACGTAACCATTTTCCGATGCCTACTTCAGTTTCGTTTATCAGAACTCTAAAACTTTAAAGGTAACCGGTCATCAACTATCATCATCATAAACCAAGTTCTGGTGCTGATAGTTTAGGTGACGGGCAATCTGCAGAGCTGTGTCTTAAGCCCCATTTACACGCAACGATTAGCGCTCAAAATTTGCTCAAAAGCCATCGTTTGAGCGATAATCGTATGTAAATGCTCCCATCTTTCACTCTTCGGCTGAACGATGATTTTTTAGGTGAGCATAAAATCCATTGTTCAGCTGGAGAACTGATAGCAGGGACCACATGCTGCGTTCTTCATGAGGAGTGCTGACTACGTTGTATTCAGTTTGCAGTCCCACAGTAGAACAAAGGAACGTATGCAGAGAACAGACCACCTGCTGTTCCCTACATAAAGCACCTGGAGGCCAATTTACATGCAAATGAAGGTAATAAGCTGCCAATGGGCATTAGTGCCCATTAGCAGCTTATGCAAAATGATCGCCCAAACTGTCACCCTCTCTTTTCTTGAACGAATTTTGAGCGATCATCTTTGTGTGTAAATGCGGCTTTATACTCACTTTGCCCCCCATTCCCATGATGTCCCTGGGTGAAGTCAATGCGAGCACAGTAGTCCGACTCCTCAGAAAGGAGTGCATGTGCATTCTAGTCATCTCTATGGGAGTGCGCAGCCTTTTGAAAAGAGCCACACTGGCTGAGCACTGACTTGTCAGGGGGCACCGCAGAAACAGGGGAGCGGTGGAGTATGAAAAGAGGCTCCATGGACCCCGGCAACTAAACTATAAGCACCAGAACTTAGTTTATGGTGCTTAAAGTGGACGACAGGATCCCTTTAATACCAATAACATTCCTTAAAGGGGTTGTCCCGCTCCGAAACGGGTTTTTTTTTTTTCAATAGCCCCCCGTTCGGCGCGAGACAAACCCGATGCAGGGGTTTAAAAAAAAACAAACGGATAGTACTTACCCGAATCCCTGCGCTCCGGTGACTTCTTACTTACCTTGCGAAGATGGCCGCCGGGATCTTCACCCACGGTGTACCGCAGGTCTTCTGCCATGGTGCACCGTGGGCTCTGTGCGTTCCATTGCCGATTCCAGCCTCCTGATTGGCTGGAATCGGCACACGTGACGGGGCGGAGCTACGAGGAGCAGCTCTCCTGCACGAGCAGCCCCATTCAGAAGGGAGAAGACCGGACTGCACAAGCGCGTCTAATCGGGCGATTAGACGCTGAAATTAGACGGCACCATGGAGACGGGGACGCTAGCAACGGAGCAGGTAAGTGAATAACTTCTGTATGGCTCATAATTAATGCACGATGTATATTACAAAGTGCATTAATATGGCCATACAGAAGTGCATAACCCCACTTGCTTTCGCGGGACAACCCCTTTAAGGATTTTTGCCAAAAATTCTAAATCAATCCCCCACCCCCACCCCCAGCGGACACGTTACCTCCGTGCATGGCGTCAAGTCGGATCAGCAGTCTGTTCGGCCCTGAGAGCAATTCTTTTAAGGCACTGAAGTCAAAGATATTCCGCAGCATGTTGGCATACGCCTCCACAGAGTCCACGATCTCAACTGCAAGTCAAAAAAAAAAAAAAAAGTCAGAAATCGAGAATTTATGGAAAATAAATAAATAAATAATTTGTAAGTTGATCAATGAATTCTAATTCTGCCATTTTATCTTTGTACACCCTAAACCATGCGGCACGACTACCTTCTATAGCCTACATATTGGGACGATTATGGGGAACCAGATTTCCATATTTTCTACATAGGAATAGGGAAAACAGAAATTCTGACATTTTTTCCCCCATGAAATGTACCAACACAAGAAACAATGTATAAATGTGTTCTCTCTTCATGGGTTACTACAACTTTGGGGGTACCACATGTCTTTTCAAAACAGTATTTGCATATATCAGCCCTGTGATATCAGGATTAAAATTCTGTCCCGGGACAGGAAGCGGAGGGGTGAATATCACCTGCAGTTCTTCCCGTTCCTCCCTCAGGATCCAGTTGTCGGCTATCCAAGATGGCTACTAAAAATTTTTTTTAACTATCTAATGCACACTGTGTACTGTTCTGATTGGCCAGGGCTGCTCATGTGATTAGTGCTAGCCAATGAGAGAGCAGGTATAGTGTATGGACAAGAATAACACTAACAATCCACTGTGGGGATGAGGCAGTCTGAAGCTTGCGTTGGCCATCTTGGCCAGAACCGGCAATCTGAGGGATGGCAGAGAACTGCTGCAGGAAATATACTCCTTCCTCCTTAGGTCCCTGGACAAAATTTTGTCCGGTTACTAGAGTATCGCTTTAATGGAAATGCTTAGTTGCATTATTGAGGGGGGAGGGGGGGTGGAGGGAGCAGGGATGGGACTAATAAGCAGCTGCTATGGAAACCCATCAGATCCCCACAACTACATAGTGAGGCAGCAATAGGCTGCTAGAGGAAGTCCCCAGCCGCCGTCAAACTCCTTAGATGCCGGGGTCACTACTGACCTCAGCATTTAAGGGGTTAGATGTCTAGGATCAAAAGGCATCTCTGATTGTGACTATTGCAGTAGCAAGTCTCCTATATATTACACTTAGCCCATGCCGCTGACAGCTAATGCCAGCCACTGGATGTAACATTATGTCCATAGGTATAGACACTAGGATTTGGACATAATGGTACGTCCATCTGTAGGAAGAGGTTCTTCAAAAGTAGTATTAACTTCTACTGTCAGACTAACTGCCCCCCTGCAGACGACCCCATCCCAGCAGATATTTCCACGACTGCAGACTCCAGACTAGTAACCCCGGCTTCTCCTGCAATGGGCTGCTGCAGTAATCATTGCTCCACCCCAGCAGTGTTAAGCCCCTTTTAGACAGGATGACCGTTTGGCGCTGACAGGCCGTCCCAGCTCAGTGAATGGAGGCGCAGCGGGATGGCGGTCGTTGCAGCCCGTCCATCTCCATTCACAGTAAACAGGCAGATGTTCATAAACGAATGCCTGACAGTTTAATCTGAATGACGCAGCGGCAGATCAACGATGATTTCACGGTCTGCATTAAAGATCCGATCAGCGATTTATCACCGATTGTTCTTTCACTGCGTGCATTTACACAGCACAATTATTGTGCACATCTAATTAGGCACTTGTACGATAATTGTGCCAGGTAAGAGGGGCACATGCATGCGGGCGGATGCAATTTCATTGTGTATTTAGTGAGTTCTGAGGCTATATTTATTTTTTTCACCCGTATTTACTGCGTTCTTCATGCAAAAAAAAAACAACAAAAAAACAGAACAAAACAAAAAAAACCCCGGCCCAATTGAGGTTACTATTTTCTTCAACCACTGTGTCCTGGCAACTGCGTATTTGATGCATTTTTATGCAACACCACAGATTGAATTGTAATAGCAGATTTCTGCTTGGTCTGTGATCTGGACCTAAAAAGAGGACACATGTATACAAAAAGTGCAGTATGGAGAAAAAAAAAAAAAAAAAGCACATCTGAATACCCTAATGCAAATCAATTAGGTTTAGGTCGTCCATAAGCCACCCATAAAACATATGGACAAGAAAAAATAAATAAATACGCCCGTGTGAATGTGCCCTTATAAATATTAGGGGAGCACTCCAACAAATACCAACACACTATCAAGGCCACATTAACACGGGCAGGTCGGATTCCACATACGGGAGCCTGCAGCCGAATCCGACCCTGTACCCAGCCGGCATCCACTCGTACCTGTATTTTCTGTTCTGCGGATGGCCCACACGGCTCGCCGTCAGACATGCGCAGTACAGATTTTTTTTCTCTGTAAACTCCTACTTTTCCTGTGGAATTTGCGGCACGTCCGGCTTCCATTGACTTCAATGGAAGCCGTCCGTGCAGAATCCACAGGGAAATGGAGTGATCTTTCACCTGCGAGCGGAAACCGCAATTGGTTTCTGCTTGTGTGCATGAAGAATCACTTTTGCATTGCATGCCATGGGCGGAATTTGCTGTGGAATCCAGAAGCAGTCGCCCGCTCTGGATTCCGCAATTCAGGACCGCCCATGCACATTCCCCCTAAGCCTCTGAACAGGGGAGGCATGACACCAGGAATCAAAGAACAATGAAAGACCCCCTAAATCATGCTCCATGCTGCCCATGGCAACAGACAGTATCATTTGCCAAGTTAGTTTCTTTCACCTCTGCCGTGCACTGAGCACTTCCCCGTGATGTGTCCCGGTATTCCTCGCCATCTGGACGCGGCCGTGCGAATGTTGCGAATATCATAACATTACTGCTCATAAAGTATCACACACAATAGCAAATGTAAAGAACTGGAATCGGCTTCTATTCACACTTGTGTCTGAGCTTCTGTTGGCATCAGACTTGTCCACAAGAATAGCGCAGCGGGCAGCCATTCGCACGAAGACCTAAACAGCCCAGAAACCTCACGACACAGGTAGGTTACAGTCTCACCTGTAAATGGCTTAAACTTATTCTCCAGATCAAACTGCTGCTTCCCGATGGTTGAGAGGTCGACTTTGAGGTCCGGGCAGATGGCGTATTCCTCGATGGTCTTACTGAGCTGGAAGATCTTATCAGTGATGGCCTCGGGAGCCGGGCCTGGAGGAAACATGAGAGCGGTTAGCACGGACTGACCCCCTCTAATGCAGCCCCTGCCAAAGCCTCATCTGACCCGCACACCCGTGTGAAGAAGCTCTCATGCTCAGCTCTGGCCGCTCTCAGTTTTTTGGTTTTGGTTTCTAATTAGTCTTAACTATTTTTATTTGTTTTTTAATGAAACCAATTGATCCATTCAAAACAGACTACTAATCATTAGGAAATTATAGTACCAGTATTTCTGGTGGCACAATGCGCGACACAGCTGTGCTGCGCACACGCACGCACGCGCACGCACACGCACACGGTTCGTCCCATACAACGGGGATCAGAAGCAGCACAGCATTGAGATGGAAAAACCTGTGATGAAGTCACCATCATGCCCCACCCCTGATCACATGACGGTGACACTCATCCTGAGTGAATGACCTACATGCCCCACCCCTGATCACATGACGGCGACACTCATCCTGAGTGAATGACCTACATGCTCCACCACTGATCACATGACGGCGAGGTCAAAAGTCCTGCACCCTTGTGCAGATTACGGGCGGATTACAAATTGCCTGCGGCCTCAGTTGCTATGGAATACTAACGAACACCTAGCCGGACAGCAGCAGTCATGCGATCAGGAGTGGAGCACGCAATTCCCTCACTGGGGATGAAGGACCTTTGATGACGTCATAGTCATGTGATCAGGGCGCGAAGTATGTAAGGCACTCACCAACCTATGCACGCACGGACGGACGGGTCATCATCAGTAGTTTGAAAGCAAAATCTTGATGCCCCCTATCTAATGCGACCAGAAACTATCAGTTTTTTCTGACAGATCCGTTGGCATCAGTTAGACATCCATTTCGGGGTTTTTTTTTTCGTTCTGAAAAGAAAGGCGTACCCATCAATAACGGTTAAAGGAACACCAATGTGAACCCGGCCTTTACTTCTAAACATCTGACAACTTTTTCCTTTTTAGCTCAGTTTGTTGGCTACTTGAAAAAAAATAAATAAAAAAATTCCATTTTCTTTTCTCACCTCCATTGGAAGTGTTGAACTTGATGCCAAAGTCTCCGTTGGGCCCTCCGGGGTTGTGACTGGCCGTCAAGATTATTCCCCCAATAGCTTTGATTTTGCGGATGACGCAGGATACGGCTGGCGTGGACAGGATGCCGTTCTGCCCAATGACGAGACGACCAATCTGAAGCACAAGATATGAGAACGTTATTATACCATGGAGACAAGAATCCTGGAGGAAGCACAAACTGAGCTCATGTACACAGCCGCGGTCCGAATCTTTTTGCAATTTTTTAGGTTTTGTAATCTTAAGGGGTTTTCTGGGCAAAAACGATTGATCAATCCTCAAGATCGGTCATCAATAGGTAATCCCCGGGATCACTGGAGAGGAGTTGATCGCTCCGCGCACTGTCAGTGCAGTGGCCCGCACATGTGTCTTGGAAGCGCCCCAACTGGCTTCCTTCCCGTTGAAATCAAAAAGAAGTTGAAGTTGGCTATTACACTTCCGGCACTTCTGCCTCAGACATTGGGGACGGACGCGGAAGTGTAACACCCGCTTCAGCTGCCATAGATTTCAGCAGGAGTGAAGCCAGCTACGGAACTTCCACTCCCATCTCCTGTGAAGCACGTCCGGCCCGCTGCACTAAGGGTAGTTGCAGACGGGCGATCGCGATATCCCAGTGAGAAAAATCACGTCTTTGTTCACGTGATTTGAGAGTCAGCGCTGCTTTTGCTCACAAAACATCACTGCCGTTTGCGATTTTCTTGGATGTTTTTTCGCGCGAGATTTTCTCATGAGACAATAGGAATTTCTAATGTTAAAACCGCATCATATTTTTAAAAAAAACGCAAGTTCGTTCATTGCAATGCGATAAAAATGAAGGCTCCATAGGGAAACATGGGAGATTAAAAAAAAAAAAACCACAGCAAGTAACAGAAAAATTTAGAACATGCTGTTTTTTTGTTGAAACCATTGAAGATCATAGGTTGTATAATTCTGCGATTTCACATGATTTTATTACCCGTGTTATACCGGCCTAACAGCGGGCTGGGCAAGCAGTTCATTGCTAGGGATCCCAAGGGTGTCCCTGGTGATTAAACCATTGATGACCTAGAGGTCATTAATAGTGTTTACCTGGAAAACCCCTTTAAAGCCTACCAGAGGCTTCAGGATAAGCTGCTGTGTACACGAGGAACAACGCTCCTTCAGGCCATTATATGGCTTATCCTGTATTGTTCCCCATTTTCCCCCTCTGCATTGTGTACATCTGATTCTCCACTTTCTCAGCACCGGTGGGAGGAGATGCTACTGCGCTGTGTTCTACAGAATGTACACAGAGGATTACACGGATTCTGGTATATAACTGTCTGTCACACACACAGCTCATCATCATGTAGGAGTGTACAGCAAGATTTTGCAGTGTACATGTTTATATGCAGCAGCAGCTATCCAGATTAGGAGCCGGGGGCGGAATTGCCGTGCAGATTGTTAAAATTAAGCTGTAATTCCGGCTCGTGTGAACCCAGCCTTACAGGGTCTTCATTGTATGTCTAGTGTACAGGGAGTCCTCTTGGTACATGCAGTGGTTAAAAAAAAAAAAAAAAGTTTAAAAACCCCTATTAAAATTCCAACAAAAGATGAATCATTTCAGATCCATTTCCACCTTCAAAGAGACGCATTCTGTACAATTCCATTAACCCTTTGCAATCCAATTTTAGATTGAGGGTTTCCTAGGGGGCTTTCTCTTTCTGCCACTATACAATGGCGCCATCTGTTGGCTAGAGCCAGTACTGCGATATGAGACATGCTGGAGAGGCCCCCGACAACAGAGTGGCCAGTAATCTACAGTAAGAATACCCTGCCGGACGTCTTCCGACATCGGAGCTGTACAGCCTTCAATCAGAATGTCTTTAGACGTCAGACAGTGGATTGGAAAGGGTTAAAAAGCAAACTATGCGGGGTTTTTTTGGTTTTTTTTTCACCCTAAAAGACTAATGTGGTTGCATTAATAGCCAGACCCTAAAACTAATATTCTGTTGATGCACCCTCTGACTTTATGACAACACTTAGTCTTTTTGGGCTGGCGTCTATCAGCGGGGCACATCTTGACTTGGCAATCTTTGCCTACTCTTCCTTGCAAGTGCGCTCCAAATCTGTCAGATTGTGGGGGCAACTTGTTTGTAGCGCCCTCTTCAGGTCAACGACAGATCTTCAATGGGATTCAGGTCTGGCTGGGCCATTGCAAAACTTTGATCTTCTGGTGAAGCCATTCTCTTGATGATCTGGAGGTCTGCTTTAGGTTGTTGTTGTGCTGGAAAGGTGAAATTTCTCTTTATCTTCAACCTTTTAGCCGAGGCCTGAAGGTTTTGTGCCAAAACGGACTGCTATCTGGAACTGTTTATAATTCCCTCCGCCTGGGCTAAAGCCCCAGTTCCAGCAGCACAACAGCATCAAAGCATAATGTTACCTCCACCATCTTCACTGCGGGTCTGGTGTTAGTAGACTCAATGGAGGTTTTGGTAAATCATAGCCGCCTTGGATATTCGTCTTTGTTAGAAAAGGCTTCCGTCTTACCCCCTTCCCCTACAGCTCAGACATATAAAGAATATGGGAGATGGTTGTCCCATGCACTACACAACCCGTACTTGTCAGAAACTCCTGCAGCTCCTTTACTGCTACTGTCGGCCTCTTGGTAGTCTCACAGGCCAATGTTCTTCTGGTCTTTCATCAATTTCCGAGGAACGTCGAGTTCTTGGTAATGTCACTGTTGTGTCAAATGTAACCCACCTCTTGCTGACGTCTTCACTGTGTCCCATGGTATATGTAATGTTTTGGAGAGGCTTTTGCCCCCTTCTCCTGACTAATAACTTCCAACTTGGATATTCTGTAAGATCTTCACTGACCAACTAAGAAAAAGTCAGGAAAATCCTCTAAGAAGAGCTAAACTTTATATGGGGGTGGGGAGATTCGGAATCACCGTAAAGACTTTCATTTACTCCATTTACGCATATCACACGGCCGGCATACCCACGCGTAATACGCGGTGAATGAAGACCTGTGGACATGCACACTAAGAGTCATCCATAATTATATGTCGGAGGTCTCTAAAATTCTCCAGACCAAAACCACAGACCTTTCAGTAAAGACACAGCAGGAACAGAAACTAATCTGGCATCCTTGGGATGGCCAATGCACCACCTTAGTGTTAATTATGAACCACTGCGTGCCTTATTACAACTTGTTCATATACATTTTGGCATCAACCACAGCCCCGTGGCTGAGGGGTGGGGCAGGCTGCCAAGGTAGAGCTTCCCTGTATGGATGATATCCCCGTAACCTGGGCATTAAACAAAAAAAAAAAAAAAAAACACACACACACACACACACACACACACACACACACACACACACACACACGACAAGTTTTCCGTGAATCAGTTTCAGTGTGAATCCACAATAGATGAGAAAATCCAGCAATCTGAGCGACTTCCAACAAGGCCGGGTCATCGGTGCTGGACTAGCCGGGGCCGGGATGTCACTGCCAACCACACAACCACATAGGCTCTCACGTAACTGTGTGGAGAGTCTACAGAGAATGGCGTGATCAAGGAGAAACATCCAAGGAAAGAGTATCCCAGAAACAAAAAGACACAGCGGCGCTCCCGGGTGGATCGTACGCTACACAGTATAAAGTGGATGAGAGGAGAAACGAAAACTTACTTAAAACAGGGAAGCGGTAAAGTTTCGGATTTTTTATACCGCCCCCCTGTGATGCAAGTTTTCATTTCTCCTTTTCATGCATTTTTATTTATACTGCGGGGCTTATTTATGAAGCCTTATCCGCCAGATCCGTGGTGGAATTTACACTGAAATAATAGCTTCCTCTTTTTTTTTTTTAAACAGCTGATTGGCACCAAATTAAAAAAAAAAAAAAAAATTTACGAAAAGCTCTGCCTTTATTTTTTCCCTTTTAAAGTGGGTGTGGCCTGCGTTTCAGATGTCTTCAAAACATTTGTGAAGCTAAATGTCAGAAAAGAGGCGCAAAAAGTGTAAAGTAGACAAATAATATAGGGAATAGGTTGGCGCTGGCTATAAATTTGCCAAATTTGGTGCAACTTTATTGTGTAATCTTTCAGCCTCTGGAGGTAAATTTTTAGCGCAACTAAGCACTCCTTTTGGTGCATCTGTCGTCATTTTGGCGCTCACCTTACTCTTGTTTTATTTTACTGGAAGAAAATTCTTTATACAGCGGTGAATCCAGACGCTCGCTGTAAATATCACCCCAGCACACTCGGAGGTAAAAATTTGAGAAAAGTCAATCTAATTCCCATTGTGTGAGTTTTGGCGAATCTCCACTCCTTATGCCTCCGCCATTGATGTTTCCTGACCTCTGTGCATCTTTTGTACACTTCATGAAAATTTGACAAATTTCAAGTTTTTGACACATCTAGTTTTTCGGGTGCCTTTCAATATTCACCCCATTTACAAGCGCCGTTCACATCCATCATCAATATGGTGCAGATTACATCCGTTGGGACTGGGGGGGAAAAAAAACCACGGCATCAACTACACCTTCATTGATAAATAAGCCCCTGTGGGCGCACCGTACCGGCCGTCCTTCAGCACTGCTACGCTTTGTGTTTTTTGGGATACTCTGTTACCAACACCCTGTGGGACTTTGGGTTTGGACCTCAAGCACTCTGCAGTTTGTAGATATCCTAGGGTGGGATCTAGGGTAACCCCCACTTGGGATTACAGATGTGGTGGGGCGCTTTAGTCGGGCGTCTCCTTCACAGCAGGCGAGTGCCGTATTACATTCTGGTTTTATTTTTCTACATTATCAGATTACGGTCTTTTATAATACACTGATAGAGGACAGAAACAACTCGTCCCTGAAAGGGGTCAGAGGAGGATGTCAGGAATCACACAGGCACTGCACAAACTGCAGTCGAAAACCATGCTGATGCTCCAAGTGATGTGTCCAAACAGCACGGACGGGCGATAACCGCAGACGACCAGTTCCAGCGCCATTGTAGCCAAGATAAACAGGGAGCAAAAATTGTATCACCGAGCGTCGGAAAAACATCTCCTGGTCAGACGGATCCAGATTTCTGGGCTGATGCGAGGTCAGAATGTAGCATGAGCAGCATGAATGAATGGCCCTTCCTGTCAGGCTGATGGAGCTACAGTCACATGGGCGAGCGCGAAACCACGCCAACGTGCAACTTTTACTGTGATGCAGAGTTTTTGATAATAAAAATAAAAATTTGCATTTGTGAAATTGCGATTTTTATGCATGTGATAGGATCGCAAGCGTTTCCCATAGACTTCAATGGGAAACATCGCATGTGCATCTCACATCATGTGAGCGCCATATGAAGTCTTTCAATATCCCATTTGAAAACAATGGCCATGTGTTCTGAGGGAACGCCGAAAGCTGCGATTTAAAAAAAGAATGGATTTCATATTTGTGCGCATTGCGTCACGCAATACTCATGCAAGAATGCGGTTTTTGTGTGAATGCGCCCTAATGGTGCGGGGAAGGTTTTCTTGGCACATCCGGGTCCCCCCATACCCATGAATGGAGGTCCTGACAAATTGCTGTGGTTGGGAAGTATAAGGAGGGGCCGGCGCACTCGTAGATGGGGGTCTCTAATAAAGTGGTCATTCAGTGTAAATCTCTGCTAATCTGGCACGGGACTATATCCATTTCATGTTGGATTAGCAGGATTTCCAGATCATCAGGTGTCAAATTAATCTTATGCTAAACTCCAAAATAGTTTTGGATCTAATGGGGACAGACGTTGTTTCTAAGTGGAAATACACAGAAATATATTGCATGTGAGGCTCTCCGGATTACTTAATCATATTTCTGCAAAAGCAACAGAATCACCACAACTGTCTAAAAATATAATATAATATACACAAAAAAAAAAAAATAAAAAAGAAGGAGATGGAAATGAACATTTTGGCAAAAATAAAAGCAGCGACGTGATCGTCCGCTACGGAGAACTGTTGCTTATTATGTTAAAACACCCTAAAATCATCACCGGATTCTGTAGTTTCATGAGATCTAAGAAGGGGCATCCTGGTTCCCTCTATCCTGCTGGGGGCTAATTAGCTGATAATGAGGGTACAACCGCTCGCTAGAACAGGAGTTCCGTGTTCCACCAGAGACTGACAAGTGAATGGAGCAGCAGTGAGTATGCTCGTCCACCGTGCCATTCACTTCAATGGGAACGTTGAAAACCGATGCGTCCAAGTATGCCACAATCTCTGGCGCTCCTCATTGAAGTGAACGAGCAGCACGTTGCCACTCCATTCATTTTGCCAGTTTCTCAGGGGACACAGGTCCCCCTTTCCGGTGATCATGGGGTTCCAGCAGTCAGACCCCACCGATCAGCTAGCTAACCCTTATCTTGCACATAGGGGGCAGCTTAAATATCACTTTTAAAATGTCACAAGAATTTTTTTTTTAAATAAAAATAAAAAATAAAAAAGCTCCAAAACATTTTCTTCTTTCATACATGACAGTAATCCCCACGTACGGCGACTTCACATCTGCGCTGCAAGTTCCGTTTTCCAACTTTTTATGGAAGCAGGAAAATTGAATCCACTGGCCGAATGGATCCATCGTAGGACAGATCAGATCGGCGCTGAACACTGACTAATGGTTTCCATTTAGCATTCCACAGGATGAAATAATGCTGCGCCTGCGCCATTCCATCCCGCATTGTAATGGGATCAGCGACAGAGGCTCCATAACAAGACCTCTGAAACTGATGTGAATGAGCCCTAAACATCCTCAATGACCACAACGCTATTATATGACTAAATAGTGGGTGTTAGAAGACCAGAGGAAGAAAAATAAATAAATCTTATATATATATATAATATATATATATATATATATATATATATATATATATATATATATATATATATATATATATATATATATATATATACACACATACATACACACGTGAATGTACCCTTAAAAACACAATGGCGCGGTTGGACGATCCCAGCATTCACTTTTCAGCGAAGCTACAAAGACAGCCTGTATAATCTTATCTGTCATTTATGTCACTTGTCATATGTAAGCTCTCACTCGTGGAATCTTAACCCGCTTCCGCTACAATATGCGGTTTACTGGAGGAACGAGGAGCGATGCAAAATATAGAAATAATGGAATAAGAGCGATTTCACCTGCATTGGGGATTCCGCTTTCCTACTACGTTTGGGGAGCAGGAGAGGGGAACCCCCGTGACCGAACGGTTCCGTCTCTGGACTGAACCGAACTGCGCCAGACGGACCAAGCCGGATCCACGACGAATCCTCTAACCGGAAGTTCTGATGCTGATGTGAAGCCGGCCGGAGTTATATTCTAACTCTCTAAATGCTACATACTTATAAACACAAACTAATACAAATGTTGCAACTTGTAACAAAAGCATATGACATGTCTGCTAGGTAATAACTCTAGGAATAGCGGAAACGTTACCCACCCCGTTTGCAGCAGCCATCTGAACGATCGTTTCAATAGCAGATCTATTAAAATATCTGCCGTCTCCGCCGACGACCATAGTAGATCCCTGACGATCCCGCAGGTCGATGGAGAAAAAGATGCTTTGGATGAAATTCTGAAAGTAGTTTATCTTGGTCTGAAAATAATAAGTCTTCTTCCTCAGTCCACTGGTTCCTGGTCGCTGGTCACAGTACGGCACCGTAGGCAACGTCAGTAATGGGATAGGGCCGTCATCCATTGCGCTAATTCATAGAGGCCGCGCGGTAAGAAAAAACGGACACAAATTGTCAGGAAAAATAAAAGGAAAGGGGGCCAAATAGAGGAAACTGATTTAAGGAGCAGCAATGTCAAATCCAACAGCGAGACATTCAACCAGGAGAGACCAAAAATAGCTCCCTGGATGCGACGACGAAGTGGTTTCTAAGTGTAACTGAAGAACGATTCGTACACATGTCCCCAACCGTCAATGTCACAGGAGGGAATATTAAACGTATACATGGATTTTACTTTACACCTTCGCGGGATAATCCACGGGGCTCTCACGTTTAGGTTGTCATGCGAAGTGGGAAAGGACAAAGGCGGCATCGCTTGCATGAATGGCGACGGAGCAGGAGGGCAGAAAATGAGCAGTATTCCAGGATTCACCCGGTAGCCCTGGTATGGTGCCAGCTAGCACAAGGCTGAGATTGTTCGAGAGTGACAAATGCACAAGAGCTCGGGGTCTTCACCTGCCCGGACCTTCATGCTGGTGCAAGTATGGGGTTAGACATTAAATGGTTAACGTACAAGTTCAAATCTGGATCCAAAGTCAACAAAAGATTTGTCTTCCCACTTTGTTACACCCAAGTCTGTAAGAATACCAGACGTTACAGGGCTGTGCAGAAGTTTTAGACGGGTGTGGAAAAAAATGCTGCAAAGTAAGAATGCTTCCAAAAATAGAAGAGATAATTGTATTTTCTTAATTGACCAAAAAACTAAGTGACTGAACAAAAGTAAAATGTAAATCCCATCAATATTGGATGTGACCGCCCTTCACCCTCAAAGCAGCATCAGTTCTTCTAAGTAGACTTGCACACAGTTTTTGAAGGAACTCGGCAGGGAGGTTGTTCCAAAACATCTTGGAGAACTGAGCACAGGTCTTCTGTGGGTGTCGCTCGCTCAAATCCCTCTGTCTTCTCGTGTAATCAGACAGACTGGATGATGATCGGATCAGGGCTCTATGGGGCCGTATCCGCACTTCCAGGACTTCTTGCTCTTCTTTAGATTGAAGATACTTCTTAATGACATTGACTGGATGTTGGGGGTTGTTGTCCTGCTGCAGAATAAGTTTGGAGTCAGACGCCTTCTATTTTGGAAATTTTTTTTTTTAGTATGCAGCATTTTATCTGCTCCTGCCTAAAACTTTTACATAGTACTGTGTATCAGGTGTTACCCTACTCTCGTGTCACGTTACTACATACCAGGTACCCCGAGTACTGTCCTGCTCCAGTGCCAGTCTTCTAGATACCCCAGGTGTGGGCCTGCTCTCGCTCTACCACAGACATCCCAGGTGCCGCCCTGCTCTTTAGAGTCTCTTCTTAAGGTATCCCAGCTCTCTAGCGTCTCCACTCCAGGTATGCCAGGTGCCGCCCTGCTCTCTCTAGCGTCTCCACTCCAGGTATGCCAGGTGCCGCCCTGCTCTCTCTAGCGTCTCCACTCCAGGTATGCCAGGTGCCGCCCTGCTCTCTCTAGCGTCTCCACTCCAGGTATGCCAGGTGCCGCCCTGCTCTCTCTAGCGTCTCCACTCCAGGTATGCCAGGTGCCGCCCTGCTCTCTCTAGCGTCTCCACTCCAGGTATGCCAGGTGCCGCCCTGCTCTCTCTAGCGTCTCCACTCCAGGTATGCCAGGTGCCGCCCTGCTCTCTCTAGCGTCTCCACTCCAGGTATGCCAGGTGCCGCCCTGCTCTCTCTAGCGTCTCCACTCCAGGTATGCCAGGTGCCGCCCTGCTCTCTCTAGCGTCTCCACTCCAGGAATGCCAGGTGCCGCCCTGCTCTCTCTAGCGTCTCCACTCCAGGAATGCCAGGTGCCGCCCTGCTCTCTCTAGCGTCTCCACTCCAGGAATGCCAGGTGCCGCCCTGCTCTCTCTAGCGTCTCCACTCCAGGTATGCCAGGTGCCGCCCTGCTCTCTCTAGCGTCTCCACTCCAGGTATGCCAGGTGCCGCCCTGCTCTCTCTAGCGTCTCCACTCCAGGTATGCCAGGTGCCGCCCTGCTCTCTCTAGCGTCTCCACTCCAGGTATGCCAGGTGCCGCCCTGCTCTCTCTAGCGTCTCCACTCCAGGTATCCCAGGTGCCGCCCTGCTCTCTAGCGTCTCCACTCCAGGTATCCCAGGTGCCGCCCTGCTCTCTAGCATCTCCACTCCAGGTTTTCCAGTTGCTGCCATGCTCGCTCACATGTCACTTCTGGGTATCTAGGTATCCCAAGTGCTGCCCCCTACACATGCCAGGTGCTTCCCTGCTCTTTAGCGCCATCCTACTACATACCAGATATCTCAGGAAATGCACCACTCTCCAGCTGCTCCATTTGCAGTCATGCCACGTCTAAATAACAGACACCTCCTGAGACGGGCACTAGAAGCTGGCAACTCAGTGGCAAGACCTGGAGTGGAGATGCCCAGCCCTGCAGGTTGCCCTTCCATATATTTATATGCACGCCAATTGAGCTAAATGCCATGAATCACTTTCCCGCCAGGACTTTGTAACTTCTCTGGTTGTAGCAGCTCTTCTGTAACCGGACCCACCGGTGACACCTGTTCCTCTTCCCTCCTCGCTGACCTTTGCATAGCGTCCAAGAGATGGGGATAGGTGGACGCACTCTGGTTTTCCGTTCCCAAGTCTGTAACGTAATCCTTTCTAATTTGATTAAGGTCACAGGAACAAGAATCTGCCCGTTAGTGACAAACGCTGCCCTGTAAATAGGAGCGCCTCCCCGGAGCGCATAAAGGCACCAGCAGATCTGGAGTCGTTCACCTCCATAGTGTCGCGCAATCTAGTTATACGCCGGGTAAATGCCCTACACAGCGGGTTCACCTTTAGCGCCACTGATCGTCTATTTAGCCGTTTTCCAGATCTCAGGACTAAATATGCTCGAAATTGGCCACAATTTAAAAACTTTTACAACTTTGAACTAATTCTTAGCCAATATCAATATAACAACCTGAAGATCTACACGAGACGCGAGTCAATATTTCTGAGAACTGAGATTTTTCAGGAAACATTCCCCCTAGTGGTGGAAACCATCAATTACATCAATGCAAAAGTTCATCCAGCAAAGGACAGTCCAGGTTCACACATCAGGGTTCTGCAGCCGCTTCGGGGATTTTGCAGATACTTTTGTTAAAGTTTATCCCCCTTATGAATACAGTAGGCAGAACTTTTTTGAGATGTTAAGCTTAAAGTACAGCAGAGCGATCCCAGTCATTTACTGACCGCAGGGGTTGTACTGGAATTACAAGTTATCCCCTATAACTTACTGTTTAATGGGGGTCTCATTAGTGAGATGCCCACCGGTCTTGAGAAACTGGGTCCCATGCTGCCCTGTTCTTGTCACTGGATGGGGAGGGTCGCTTTGAGCATGTGCAGTTGGTACTCTACTCATTTCAAGGGGGCTGAGGGAAATACCCGAGCGTTTATCGCTCCGCAGTCCCATTGAAAACGAATGGAGTGGCAGCGTGCATGTGCGACCAGTGCTTCATCCGTTCTCCTCCTCACTGCAGGGGGCGCTGTAAGCCTACAATGAGGAGGACGGACACAGGAGCTCCATTCTTGGGATTAGTGGGGGAATGAGCAGCGAGACCCCCACCAATGAGTAAGTTATCTCCCATCACACAAACGGGTCGGATTCCGGCTGCTGAAACCAACCCTGTGCACCTATCGGGTGTCTACTGTGAGCGCTGCGGATGTGCCCACTGGTACTCCGACGCACATGCGCAGTAGCTGCTGGTGCTGTGGGGTGATGCGTATCCTGCAATACTTCCGCAGTGCCGCAGGATGGATGGGCGGCACAAAATTGCAACATGCTGCGATTTCTTCACTGCGGGGGGGGGGGGGGGGGAATTACAATAGATTTCCACTCGTGGAGATGAAACAGCATTTTGCCACTGAATGCTAATGGGCAGAATTTGCTGCGCAGTACACAATGCAAATACACCCGTGTGCAGGCTGCCCCTGTCCTACGGATATGCCGGCCATCACACATGCGCAGTACAGATTACGCGCGCCGTCAATGACATGGCTTCCATTGACTTCCGCGCCCGAGCGCGCGGGGGGGGGGGGGGGGGGGGAAATAATAAAATAAGTTTTAAAATCCCAATTGGATTTCCACTCGTGGTGATGAACTGGCGTTTTGCCATAGCACGCTATGGACAGGGGCAGATGCCATCCCGGATTCCAGAAAGCAAATACGGCTGTGTACAGGCGGACACCCTCGGGATTTCATTCGATTTCTGTATACATAAAATGTTAAGAAGGGGTTTGGTTTGGTTGTTTAAGTCATGACTATTTGCACATTTGTTCGAGTTTGTGCAAAAATATTGGACCCATTTTTGCAGAAGAAGAGTTGCAAGAAGAACTAACGTACCTTCTCACTTGTCTGTCTGCGGGCTCCCAAGAAAGCCGCAGGCCCCTACATTAAAAAGCGTGAAAACACAGCAAAATAGAGCAGGCAGCGCTCAAAAATCATGGCGTTAGAAAATGCTGCGTTCGAGCGGAGGTCTGCGAGGCCCCAATGAGATCAATAGGAGCGCTCTACCGCGTTTCGAACGCGGCGGGATAATCGCGGTAAAATGCGCATGTGTGAGAGTGGCCTTACGTATGCATAATACACAGTGAATGGAGTCAATGAGAGCGCAGCGATTTTCATTGATTAATTCACACTTGTGTATATACATTGCGTATGTGCGGCGTTTTTACGCATCGTCACTAAGCGATAACATGGGAAATTGAACAGAAAAAAAAAAAAAACAGGAAGGCCGCGCATGAGACACGCTGTCATGCACAGGACAAAGTCGCTGCCATACGTGGCGATTTGCCTGCTCCGACGAACCACGGCCTCTTTACACAGAATGGCGCAATGGCAGAACAACGATCTGCATGTAAGATCCAATCAGCAATGTATCGCTCATAGATGAGCAACCGCCTGCTTACACAGCCGACGGTCGCTTGTGACAGGGGAGCGACTTCTGGCTCAGCGCCGGCCGCGTGTCCAGGGAACGATCATCACCCAAATTCACCGTTTCCAGCGATTTGGTCGATAAGGTTTCTATGTAAAGGGTCCTTTATTAACGCATCGCTTCCACTTCAACTACTGGATATATATTTAGGGACTGTCCATTATGCAACTTCCTAGGATATAAAGGTACATATAGACTGCGTTACACATCGTGCAGCGACATGCGGCAGAAACAGAAAGACAAACTGAGATTTGTTTGTAAAGCCTCTACAACCTTTGATCCAGACATCAAGGCTCGGCTTTTACACAATCTCTAAGGCCAGATCTGCCCCCCCCCCCCCCCCCCCCAAGTCAGATGTCGCAGACAACCAGGGGCTTCAAATATTGACTCAAGTTCGGGATGAAACAGAAGGGTGCTGATAGGGCTGGGGGGGTACTATATGGCAAGAGGATTGTTCTCCTCCAGATACAATTGGTATTTTTAGATAAGTAATGGGATTGATTAAGTCTGACCACATTCGTTTACATCTTCGGCAAGGTCACCGAGGAAGCGACTTACTGCACATCATCACCACGACAGACCAGACAGCAAACCATGAAAGGTTGTGTGTCGTAAATAAGTGCAATTATTTAAGGAAAAGTTCTGCAACTTTCTAATATACTTTGTGTTTCAATCCTCCACAATTCTCAGGATCTCTGCTTGCTCGCTGTGTATGGAAACATGTAGGGGGGGGGTTTTTTTGGGGGGGGGGGGGGTGTTAACGGCCCCGTAGAATATAATGGGCAATTCTTATGCAAAAAAATAAATCGCCCCCCCCCAAATAGGACATGGACTATCAGCCCAAGAGCAGAAGCCAAAAAGTGGCAAGAGCACTCAAAACATCACCTGGTATTAGTGTTAGGACCCATCCGAACGCTAGGTCAGCTGGATGTTGGTAGATGGGCCAATATGATTTGATCACATTATATACCAAGAACCCTGCATTATTTAATCTGGTTAGTGTGGATACTGTTATTTGGTATATTTCTGATACCTAATGTATTTTGAGTGCTGTTGCCACTTTTTGGTTCCTGTGCTCAGGATTAGTCATCAATAGTTGGATTATTGGAGGTCCTTCGCTCAGGATCCCTGTTGATCAGCTGATTGACCCCTCATCTCACAGAATAAGGGTCCTCTTGGACAAGCTGAGAGTTGCTCATTATAAAAAGCACTGGTTGGACAAAGTAATGTCGACTGGGGCTCATTCACTATGGCTCATACATAGTAAGTCTGTATGGAGAGGATCGATCCTTAATATGGCGATCGTTGGACAGCACTCATCCTCCTCCGTGTTTTTATGCTGGCTAGAAAGCCAATAAGCTGATGAACAAGCGTTCGCTCAGTCGTTGGCTGATCCTCTGGCTTTTTACACAGCCTGACGATTATGCAAATGAACGTGCATGACAGAAAATCAGGGTGACATAAGGGGTTTTCCAGGCAAAGACTATCTTCGGGACAGTTGATCACTAGGGATCCGCCATTGGCTGACCGCCCGGCATGCAGTCAGTGCAGTGGGACTAAACATCGCATCGAGGTTGGAGAAGGAAGTCTCAGAGGCGGCTTTGATCCCACTGATTTCAATGGGAATGAAGCCGTATATTAGACTTCCTGCTCCAACCCCTATGATGATGCCTGGCCCAACTGCAGTCACAGCAGCCCGGGCGATCGTTGGGGATCCCAAGTGGTGACCCCCAACAATCAATCAACTATCCTGAGGATATGTTGTCAATAATATTTGCCCAGAAAACCCCTTTAAAAAGCTGCCCATTCTTGGACAGTCTATATACCCCATCATGGCATTTCCCAATTTGCACCTTTACCCAGTTCCCCCTCTGACAGAGCACGGTGGCCCCCGCCTTACTGTGCCGTAATATCTAGACCACTTCTACCGAACCGAAGACTTAGAACCCCATTGTATCAACGTGAACCTTCATTACTTGGTCCCTGAGACCATAATACAATGTGACCCTATTATAGCTGCATTAACTGACCCCCAACGTGACACGGTAATCGGCCCATTGTCTGCAGCCGGATCTCCACCGCCCGGAGGAAGCTTTTTCTATAGCCATGTAAGAGATCAGCGCTTTATACCCGGTGATTCACCGGCTGAATACGAGGCGCGGCAGCGACAGATTTGTACAAAAGCCAAAACTGCTTCCCATCACTTGTGACTCAACGCCGCTGAAAAACTGTATCCAAACTCCAGATCATCGTGACTCAGGAGCTTCATCATGTATCGGGCAGAGATCAACCAGCAAGCTGGTACATTGGAAGAGATCCGACTAGGAGAGAGCGAGAGCAACCGATCAGGTCTTTATTTGCCTCTGACTAATGAGTTGCAATCTGATTGGTTGCCATCAGCTCCTCTATTTCCCTAATTTTGTTAAATCTTACCCCTTGTGTTCCAGATCTTCAGGATTTTCTGACTCAAGAGGTTAAAAGGGTTCACTAAAAATACTGATGAGCCATCCTCAAAAAAGGGCTGTTAATATGTGATATGTAGGAGGTCCACCACTCTGGATCCCCGCTAATCAGCTGACTAAAGGGGTAGCGGTACTGACGTCACATTCAGTGATTACAAGACCTGCGATAACTCAGTATCATTCAAGTGAATGGGATTGGATTGCTATACCAGGCGCAGCTGTTATATAGCGTACGGCACTTACTGAGCACCAGGGCCACTTCAATCAGCTGATCGGCCGGGGTCCTGAGCGGTAGACCGCCACCGATCTGATATTGAGGACCTATCTGTATTCAAGGGAGACGGCCAACATACAGCATTGAATCCAACTGGCGCGGTGGCTACTGCACTACGGACAGCGCTATCTGCAGGCCCGGCAATCAGCTGATTGGCGGTGATCCTGAGTGGTGGACCCACGCTGGTCAACTACTGATGACCTATCCTGAGGATAGGAGGCCTTAAAGGGGTTGTTGCAAGATTACAACTCATCTCCTATCTACAAACCAGGGGATAACTTGCTGACCAGTGGGGGTCTTACGAATCCCATCCTCTTCACTGTGCATGGGGGAGAATGAATGGACCGTCGGTCACGCAAGCATGCCGATGCTTCATCCACTTTCAATAGGGGACAGCCGGACGGCGAGTATCGGGTATTTGCCCATAGAAGTGAGTGGAGTGGTGATTGTGCACGTTCCGCCGGCGTTTCGGTTATTCTGACGTCACTGCCGTGGGAAAAACGACCCCACATTGACATACAGAAGAGACACGGGACCCTCGTTCCTGAGATCGGCAGGGGTCTCAGCAGTGACACCCCCACCGATCAGTGAGTTATCCCCTATTCTGAGCGGCGTGACAAGTGTAACTCTGGAGGAAGTTCAGCAAGTGCCGTCACACCCCAAGCAGTAACTTCATGAGGCCGTTGCTACATTATGGTGAAACTCTTTCTACATTGTTACAAAGTGTCCACACAGGAGGACGTCCCAGAGACCCCCCCCCCCCCCTCCATGCCCATATTCTGCCACATTATTTGCACCCGGTTTTTTTTCCTGCATTTGTGCGACTATTTTAGAGCTGCGATTTGACTGTGAAAAAAAACTGCCAAATTGCGAGTCGCACGTATTGTTGTCTTCGTTGGCAAAGTCGTGATTTGCGCTACGACTATATAACGCTACTAATATAATCCGTACATTCAGGGTTCTATTTAAAGGAGCGGGGATCATTGAGAGACCGTGACACGGATCACCAGCTGGAAGTGCGGCTGGATTCCTGCAAGGTCACTTTAAATGTCAAAGGTCACACAATGCCATCTACAAGGTGACACCAAGAGCCGGGCGCTCAGCTGCTCCCTGGCATCGCTGAGGTGTCCTCCTCTTACAATGGGCATGACCCCCATGCCAGAGGCCGTGGTACTACAGGTCTCAGTAACAGAGGTGGCACAATGCTGCAATTGCAGACACCCCCCAGGATGTCAGGGTGACGACGGAGCCCCCTAGATTCTCAAAGAGACGGAGCGAAGATTCTGGATGATGTCACCTCCTTAAATTGCTATATTAACGGAATGAGGGGCAGACGCCAGCGGGGGAGGGGCGAGGTGAATGACCCCCAGGTGTAGCGATCTGCAGCACATTGCACTCCTGATGTCACCAACATTGCAGAACTCTGACACTTGTTATAAACTGCCCTGCAGAACATCGCAGCCCATTCGGGACTTGCAGAATAATAGAGTTCAGTTTGATATGCAGTCCCTACAGAATGTTGCTCCCCAGCACTGTATACCCTGCAGCCCCGCTGCTCCCCAGCACTGCTCGCCCCGCTGCTCCCCAGCAATGCACACCCTGCAGCCTCACTGCTCCCCAGCAATGCATACCCTGCAGCCTCACTGCTCCCCAGCACTGCGCACCCCACTGCTCCCCAACCCCACTGCTCCCCAACTCCACTGCTCCCCAGCACTGCTCCCCAACTCCACTGCTCCCCAGCACTGCATACCCTGCAGCCTCACTGCTCCCCAGCACTGCGCACCCCACTGCTCCCCAACCCCACTGCTCCCCAACTCCACTGCTCCCCAGCACTGCATACCCTGCAGCTCCACTGCTCCCCAGCAATGCACACCCCACTGCTCCCCAGCCCCACTGCTCCCCAGCCCCACTGCTCCCCAGCGCTCCCCAGCCCTGCATACCCTGCAGCTCCACTGCTCCCCAGCACTGCATACCCTGCAGCTCCACTGCTCCCCAGCCATGCAAGCCCCACTGCTCCCCATCACACACTCCCTACAGCCCCAGATTGCCCTCCAGCACCCACCCCCATACTATCTGCTCTGCAGAGCATTGCACTCCATCATGTCCTTGCAGCAGCTCGCCCCGGTATGACTTTGCCCTTGAGCCCCCCGCATTACTCACCCCGTTGGCCGCAGCGATCTGGATGATGAGCTGGATGGCCTCCTTCATGTAGTAGCGCCCGTCGCCCCCGACCACCAGCGCCCCGTCCTGCCGCTCCGCCGGCTCCGTGCACGAGATGATGCTCTGGATGAAGTTCTCGGTATAGTTCGGGCTCTTCTGGAAGACGGTGACCCGCTTCCGCAGCCCGCTGGTGCCCGGCTTCTGGTCCGGGAACGCCGAGGTCTTCACCACCTGAATGTTCACCATAGCGCCGCAGTCAGTGAGCTGGAGGGACAGCAGGAAGGGCCCGCTGCACGGGAGTCACTGGCCGGGGACTGAGCTGTCAGCCCGGAGCTGCCCGACCCTCCTCCCCGGCCAATCCGCGGTGACCCCGCCCCGGATCACGTCCTCGCGCTAATGCCTGCTCACGCTGCCCGTAGCAACCAATAGGAACGTTGATTTGGATTCCTAACGCTGCTGTTGCCCGTAGCAACCAATAGGAAGTCTGCTTGCAAATTCTGAGAATCATTTAAGCTGAACTCTGATTGGTTGATATGAGTTGCTGTGCCAACTGGCTGTCCAGCACTTGGCGGACTACAAGTCTCAGCATGGCCTGGCACTGAATGCTGGGAGCTGTAGATTCAGAGAAACTGGAGAGTTGCATTAATATAAAGGACATATTGTATAAACTATCTTCTCAATGATTGTCGCTCATGAGCCGAATGGCTAATTAGTCTAACGAGTTCCGGATGTGTTCTTTTTCTAGCAGAATTCCGCAGCGTTTGGCGCATCTCCCAGCGTATTGAGCTCACATTTGCGCACCCCTATTGATTTCTATGGGGACCTTTGGTGTGCAAATGCGCAGGAAAATCGAGCAATCAGCCTTTTTTGTGCGTCTGAAATGCGCCGGAAAATATGTGCAAAGGGACAAACGCATCAAAATCAATGGCCTCTCTGCGTATTGTGCGCAAATACGTCCGTGGGAGTCCAGCTAAAAGTTCGATTTAGACAAGAAAATCGGACCAAAATCACACGGCTGAACTGCCATATTTTTCTGCGATGCGTTTTGCAAATTGCGTCGTACATTAAATTTTCTCAAGCATTTTTCACGCGTTAAAAAAAAAATTGCACGTCTTTCCAAAAATCATAGCAGAAAAAAAGACGTCCCACCTGCATGCAAATCACGTGGCGTGCGAGAGGGATACGATTTTTTTTCCTCCCATAGGAAATAGTGGGTAATTCTTGAATAAGAATCGCCCAAAAATAGGAGACGCCGCAACATTTTTATCTCCGATCATCGGTCCGACAGAAAGATCGCCCCTGTAAATAAACAGACTGAAAGTAACGGGACATTTTCACATGCAAGTTCCGTCCGTATCGCTACTGGATGGAATTTGCGTGGAACGCGTTCATATAAATACAGCCTGAGGGCGGATTCAGGCGAGCGTATTGTAACACGTCCGGAATA
Organism: Eleutherodactylus coqui; assembly: GCF_035609145.1. Classification (NCBI taxonomy): domain Eukaryota; kingdom Metazoa; phylum Chordata; class Amphibia; order Anura; family Eleutherodactylidae; genus Eleutherodactylus; species Eleutherodactylus coqui. Next base: position 292,377,092 of record NC_089839.1, read on the forward strand.
CAGACATGTAACGGATGACATTACAACCGTATCCCATCACTCTGTGATGCGTATTTGCCGCCATATACTTCACTGATCCGTATTTGCCCAATAGAAAATAATAATGACCGTATTTGATAAACTAAGAGGTCCGGTTGGTGGTCGGATGAATTAAAGGGGCGTTACAGGATGAAGATATTAATGGTCTATCCCAGTGATGGCGAACCTTTTAGAGACCGAGTGCCCAAACTGCAACCCAAAACCCACTTATTTACCGCAAAGTGCCAACATGTCAGGGGGCGGGGCTTATCACAACGTATGATTTTAAAAGGACGGCCGCTTCAAAACAGACAAGGTGTAGATTTTGACTGCTTTTGGATTCGGAAATGCTGTGGAATTTGCCACGGAAATTTCCGCTGAGGACATTTTGCAGCATTTCCACCTCGTGTAAACATATCCCAGCAGTGATACTGACCCCCCCTAAACCGGCCCAAGCAGTAATATTGACCCCCCAGAGCGGCCCCAGCGGTAAGGGTGACACCCCCAAGAGCAGCCCCAGCGGTAATAGTGACCCCCCTCCAGAGCGGATTTAGCGGTTATAGTGACCACCCACTGCGGCAATAGTGACACCGCACAGTGGTCCCAGTGGTAATAGTGACACCGCACAGTGGTCCCAGTGGTAATAGTGACACCCCACAGTGGTCCCAGTGGTAATAGTGACATCCCACAGAGGCCTCCAGTAGTAATAGTGACACCGCACAGTGGTCCCAGTGGTAATAGTGACACCGCACAGTGGCCCTAGTCGTAATAGTGACATCCCACAGTAGCCCCCTAGTAGTAATAGTGACACCGCAGTGGTCCCAGTGGTAATAGTGACACCGCACAGTGGCCCCAGTAGTAATAGTGACATCCCACAGCAGCCCCCCAGTAGTAATAGTGACACCGCACAGTGGTCCCAGTGGTAGTAGTGACACCCCACAGTGGTCCCCAGTAGTAATAGTGACATCCCACAGTGGTCCCCAGTAGTAATAGTGACATCCCACAGTAGCCCCCAGTAGTAATAGTGACACCGCACAGTGGTCTCAGTGGTAATAGTGACATCCCACAGTGGCCCCTCAGTAATAATAGTGACATCCCATAGCTGCCCCAGTAGTAATAGTGACATCCCACATTAGCCCAGTAGTAATAGTGACATCCCACAGTAGCCCCAGCAGTAATAGTGACACCCCACAGTGGTCCCCAGTAGTAATAGTGGAACCCCACAAACTCCCTAGTAGTAATAGTGACATCCCACAGTAGCCAGTAGTATTAGTGACATCCCATAGTGGCCCCCAGTAGTATTAGTGACATCCCATAGTGGCCCCCAGTAGTAATAGTGACACCGCAGAGTGATCCCAGTGGTAATAGTGACACCCCACAGTGGCCCTAGTCGTAATAGTGACATCCCACAGTAGCCCCCTAGTAGTAATAGTGACACCGCAGTGGTCCCAGTGGTAATAGTGACACCCCCCAGTGGCCCTAGTCGTAATAGTGACATCCCACAGTAGCCCCCCAGTAGTAATAGTGACATCGCACAGTGGTCCCAGTGGTAATAGTGACACCCCACAGTGGCCCTAGTCGTAATAGTGACATCCCACAGTAGCCCCCCAGTAGTAATAGTGACACCGCACAGTGGTTCCAGTGGTAATAGTGACACCCCACAGTGGTCCCTAGTAGTAATAGTGACACCGCACAGTGGCCCTAGTCGTAATAGTGACACCACACAGTAGCCCCCCAGTAGTAATAGTGACACCGCACAGTGGTCCCAGTGGTAATAGTGACACCGCACAGTGGCCCCAGTAGTAATAGTGACATCCCACAGCAGCCCCCCAGTAGTAATAGTGACACCGCACAGTGGTCCCAGTGGTAGTAGTGACACCCCACAGTGGTCCCCAGTAGTAATAGTGACATCCCACAGTGGTCCCCAGTAGTAATAGTGACATCCCACAGTAGCCCCCAGTAGTAATAGTGACACCGCACAGTGGTCTCAGTGGTAATAGTGACATCCCACAGTGGCCCCTCAGTAATAATAGTGACATCCCATAGCTGCCCCAGTAGTAATAGTGACATCCCACATTAGCCCAGTAGTAATAGTGACATCCCACAGTAGCCCCAGCAGTAATAGTGACACCCCACAGTGGTCCCCAGTAGTAATAGTGGAACCCCACAAACTCCCTAGTAGTAATAGTGACATCCCACAGTAGCCAGTAGTATTAGTGACATCCCATAGTGGCCCCCAGTAGTATTAGTGACATCCCATAGTGGCCCCCAGTAGTAATAGTGACACCGCAGAGTGATCCCAGTGGTAATAGTGACACCCCACAGTGGCCCTAGTCGTAATAGTGACATCCCACAGTAGCCCCCTAGTAGTAATAGTGACACCGCAGTGGTCCCAGTGGTAATAGTGACACCCCCCAGTGGCCCTAGTCGTAATAGTGACATCCCACAGTAGCCCCCCAGTAGTAATAGTGACATCGCACAGTGGTCCCAGTGGTAATAGTGACACCCCACAGTGGCCCTAGTCGTAATAGTGACATCCCACAGTAGCCCCCCAGTAGTAATAGTGACACCGCACAGTGGTTCCAGTGGTAATAGTGACACCCCACAGTGGTCCCTAGTAGTAATAGTGACACCGCACAGTGGCCCTAGTCGTAATAGTGACACCACACAGTAGCCCCCCAGTAGTAATAGTGACACCGCACAGTGGTCACAGTGGTAATAGTGACTCCCCACAGTGGTCCTCAGTAGTATTAGTGACATCCCAGAGTAGCCCCCAGTAGTAATAGTGACACCGCACAGTGGTCCCAGTGGTAATAGTGACATCCCACAGTGGCCCCTCAGTAATAATCGTGACATCCCATAGCTGCCCCAGTAGTAATAGTGACATCCCACATTAGCCCAGTAGTAATAGTGACATCCCACAGCAGCCCCAGCAGTAATAGTGACACCCCACAGTGGTCCCCAGTAGTAATAGTGGAACCCCACAAAGTCCCCAGTAGTATTAGTGACATCCCATAGTGGCCCCCAGTAGTAATAGTGACACCGCAGAGTGATCCCAGTGGTAATAGTGACACCCCACAGTGGCCCTAGTCGTAATAGTGACATCCCACAGTAGCCCCCTAGTAGTAATAGTGACACCGCACAGTGGTCCCAGTGGTAATAGTGACACCCCCCAGTGGCCCTAGTCGTAATAGTGACATCCCACAGTAGCCCCCCCAGTAGTAATAGTGACACCGCACAGTGGTCCCAGTGGTAATAGTGACACTCCACAGTGGCCCTAGTCGTAATAGTGACATCCCACAGTAGCCCCCCAGTAGTAATAGTGACACCGCACAGTGGTCCCAGTGGTAATAGTGACACCCCACAGTGGTCCCTAGTAGTAATAGTGACACCGCACAGTGGCCCTAGTCGTAATAGTGACACCACACAGTAGCCCCCCAGTAGTAGTAGTGACACCCCACAGTGGTCCCAGTGGTAATAGTGACACCCCACAGTGGTCCCCAGTAGTAATAGTGACATCCCAGAGTAGCCCCCAGTAGTAATAGTGACACCGCACAGTGGTCCCAGTGGTAATAGTGACATCCCACAGTGGCCCCTCAGTAATAATAGTGACATCCCATAGCTGCCCCAGTAGTAATAGTGACATCCCACATTAGCCCAGTAGTAATAGTGACATCCCACAGCAGCCCCAGCAGTAATAGTGACACCCCACAGTGGTCCCCAGTAGTAATAGTGGAACCCCACAAAGTCCCCAGTAGTAATAGTGACATCCCACAGTAGCCAGTAGTATTAGTGACATCCCATAGTGGCCCCCAGTAGTAATAGTGACACCCCACAGTGGCCCCAGTAGTAATTGCAACATCCCACAGTGGCCCCTGTAGAAATAGTGTCCCCCCACCCCCACCCCCCGAGACCCATATTCCCCCCACCCCCACCCCTTTTCACTGCCTACCCCTTCCACTGCTCGCCGCTGCTGCTGCCACTGATCCCAGGTGCACACTGTGATGTGCTGCCAGACGCTTCCTTTCCTCCCCTACTCTCGTGAAACCAAGTAGAGACGTCAGGGGAGGGGGGAAGGAGGATCCCGGCTGCACACTGACGTCACAGTATGCGCCAGGATCAGCGCCTCTAGCAGCGCTGCTGAGTGAATACCGGCAGGGGTGCTGCGGCACCCCTGCTGGTATTCACTAATTTGGTGAGCTGCGGACAGCGGCGCATGCCAGTAGGGAAGGCTCTGAATGCCGCCTCTGCACACGTGCCATAGGTTCGCCACCACTGGTCTATCCTCAGGCAGATGTTCAAAGTGACTGCAATACTCAACTGGCCGCCATGGCCACTTCACTGTATACCAGGCACAGCGCCGTACATTTCACAGTGGCGAAGCCTGGTATAGCAGCTCAATCTTATTAAGGCTGCTTATTAAGGGCGAGCACCCACTGGCGTTTTTTTACCTGCGTTTTGCGTTTTGCGTTTTTCCTGCACAGGCATAGAGATAACATGTGTTCCTGTCCACTGGCGTTTTTTTTGCGTTGCGTTTGCGTTTTTAACATAGGAACTGTCAGTTGCATATGTGTCCTTATTTTTCTCCATGGAAATTAATGGAAAAGCCGCGAAAACGCCGCGAAAACGCTGCGTTTTTTTCCCGCGGAAAACGCAAACGCCAGTGGGTGCTCGCCCTAAGGCTCAATCTTATTAAGGAGCAGGAGCCTGCCGATGGATCTCCACGGTCAGCCTATCTGACAGATAGGCAGACCGCAGAGAATCTCGGCAATTCGCAGCATGCAGCGATTTGCCGCCCGCAAGCGGAGAATTGCTATGGTTCTCCGCTCGTGGACAGCGGGGCTGCGCTTTCCATAGCGGTGCTATGGAAAGCGTGCATTGTGTTCTCCGCGGCCGGATTATCGCCACGGGGAACGCAATGCAAACCCGCACATGGACAGGCAGCCTTACTTGAATGGGGCTCAGGTGCTCTCAGGTCATGAGATCGATGAACATCACCCCACAGGCCAGAGAAGAAGCCACGGCGCTCACCTGAATGCCACAGCCACTTCAGACAGCTGGACGGCGGAACCCCTACCGGTCTCATATTGATGACCTATCCTAAGGGCTTGCTCACATGGGCGAAAGTGCATTTTGGCTGTGTGACCGACATGCTCTTACATCTGGGTGTATCGCCCGCTCCAGCATGTATCTGCATGTGTTTGCGCACACAAACAAATTACGCACAAAATCACATTTTCTGCACATATGCGCAACGAATATGCAGGTTTTCTGCGTGTGTCATGCGTATTTACACAAACCCATTGATGTCAGTTTGGTCATCTCGCATATTTTTTCACACAATTGGACACCCTGTGAAAAAATACACTCCTGTGAATGAACCCACGGCAATCAACGGGTCTGTTCACTGCTTATTACATACGTCCGTAATACGCTGCACAAATACGCTGGTGTGAACGAGCCCTAAGGATAGGTAAGCAACCTGTACATGGCATAAGTGCGAGAGCCATCCCAGCGTCTATGGCTGCTATGCTTTCACACAGGAGCGACAGGGAACGGAGGGGGGAGCGGGCGGAGATGTCTTCCAGCCGCCCGCCACCATTCACTGCAAACAGGAGTTACTCAGAGATTGTCCTCCTGTTTGTACTGAGTGAGACGTCGCTCAGAAGTCGTTCTGCTTTAGTGAGCTCAAACCGAACAACTTGTGACTACCGGTAGTGGGGAATTTCTCACTCGGTGCTCTGTTGGGGACGTGTGTACATGAAGTACTCTCTCGGTGCCGTGTTGGTGGCCATGTGTACAGGACTACTAGCTCAGTGCCCTGTTGGAGACGTGTGTACACGGACTACTCGCTCGGTGTCCTGTTGGGGACGTGTGTACACGGACTACTCGCTCAGTGTCCTGTTGGGGACGTGTGTACACAGACTATTCACTCGGTGTCCTGTTGGGGACGTGTGTACACGGAGTACTAGCTCAGTGCCCTGTTGGGGACGTGTGTACACGGACTACTCGCTCAGTGCCCTGTTAGGGACGTGTGTACACGGACTACTTGCTCAGTGCCCTGTTGGGAACGTGTGTACACAGATTATTCGCTCAGTGTCCTGTTGGGGACGTGTGTACACGGACTACTCGCTCAGTGTCCTGTTGGGGACGTGTGTACACGGACTACTCGCTCAGTGTCCTGTTGGGGACGTGTGTACATGGACTACTCGCTCAGTGCCCTGTTGGGGACGTGTGTACACAGACTACTCGTTCGGTGCCCTGTTGGGGACGTGTGTACACGGACTACTTGCTCTGTGTCCTGTTGGAGACGTTTGTACACGGACTACTCGCTCAGTGTCCTGTTGGGGACGTGGGTACACGGACTACTCGCTCAGTGCCCTGTTGGGGACGTGTGTAGATGGACTACTCGCTCAGTGCCCTGTTGGGGACGTGTGTACACAGACTACTCGTTCGGTGCCCTGTTGGGGACGTGTGTACACGGACTATACGCTCAGTGTCCTGTTGGGGACGTGTGTACACGGACTACTCGCTCAGTGCCCTGTTAGGGACGTGTGTACACGGACTACTTGCTCAGTGCCCTGTTGGGAACGTGTGTAAACAGATTATTCGCTCAGTGTCCTGTTGGGGACGTGTGTACACGGACTACTCGCTCAGTGTCCTGTTGGGGACGTGTGTACACGGACTACTCGCTCAGTGTCCTGTTGGGGACGTGTGTACACAGACTACTCGTTCGGTGCCCTGTTGGGGACGTGTGTACACGGACTATACGCTCAGTGTCCTGTTGGGGACGTGTGTACACAGACTGTTCACTCGGTGGCCTGTTGGGGACGTGTGTACACAGACTACTCGCTCAGTGTCCTGTTGGGGACGTGTGTACACGGACTACTCGCTCAGTGGCATGTTGGAGACGTGTGTACACAGACTATTCACTCCGTGGCCTGTTGGGGACGTGTGTACACGGACTACTCACTTAGTGTCCTGTTGGGGACGTGTGTACACGGACTACTTGCTCAGTGTCCTGTTGGGAACGTGTGTACACGGACTACTCGCTCAGTGGCATGTTGGAGACGTGTGTTCACAGACTATTCACTCGGTGGCCTGTTGGGGACGTGTGTACACGGACTACTCGCTTAGTGTCCTGTTAGGGACGTGTGTAGACGGACTACTCGCTCAGTGTCCTGTTGGGGACGTGTGTACACGGACTACTCGCTCGGTGTCCTGTTGGGGACGTGTGTACACGGACTACTCGCTCAATGGCATTTGGGAGGCATGTGAACACAGACTATTCACTCGGTGGCCTGTTGGGGACGTGGGTACACGGACTACTCGCTCAGTGCCCTGTTGGGGACGTGTGTAGATGGACTACTCGCTCAGTGCCCTGTTGGGGACGTGTGTACACAGACTACTCGTTCGGTGCCCTGTTGGGGACGTGTGTACACGGACTATACGCTCAGTGTCCTGTTGGGGACGTGTGTACACGGACTACTCGCTCAGTGCCCTGTTAGGGACGTGTGTACACAGACTACTTGCTCAGTGCCCTGTTGGGAACGTGTGTACACAGATTATTCGCTCAGTGTCCTGTTGGGGATGTGTGTACACGGACTACTCGCTCAGTGTCCTGTTGGGGACGTGTGGACACGACTACTCGCTCAGTGGCATGTTGGAGACGTGTGTTCACAGACTATTCACTCGGTGGCCTGTTGGGGACGTGTGTACACGGACTACTCGCTTAGTGTCCTGTTAGGGACGTGTGTACACGGACTACTCGCTCAGTGTCCTGTTGGGGACGTGTGTACACGGACTACTCGCTCGGTGTCCTGTTGGGGATGTGTGTACACGGACTACTCGCTCAATGGCATTTGGGAGGCGTGTGAACACAGACTATTCACTCGGTGGCCTGTTGGGGACGTGTGTACACGGACTACTCGCTCAGTGCCCTGTTGGGGACGTGTGTAGATGGACTACTCGCTCAGTGCCCTGTTGGGGACGTGTGTGCACAGACTACTCGTTCGGTGCCCTGTTGGGGACGTGTGTACACGGACTATACGCTCAGTGTCCTGTTGGGGACGTGTGTACACGGACTACTCGCTCAGTGCCCTGTTAGGGACGTGTGTACACAGACTACTTGCTCAGTGCCCTGTTGGGAACGTGTGTACACAGATTATTCGCTCAGTGTCCTGTTGGGGACGTGTGTACACGGACTACTCGCTCAGTGTCCTGTTGGGGACGTGTGTACACGGACTACTCGCTCAGTGTCCTGTTGGGGACGTGTGTAGATGGACTACTCACTCAGTGCCCTGTTGGGGACATGTGTACACAGACTACTCGCTCGGTGCCCTGTTGGGGACGTGTGTACACGGACTATACGCTCAGTGTCCTGTTGGGGACGTGTGTACACAGACTGTTCACTCGGTGGCCTGTTGGGGACGTGTGTACACAGACTACTCGCTCAGTGTCCTGTTGGGAACGTGTGTACACGGACTACTCGCTCAGTGGCATGTTGGAGACGTGTGTTCACAGACTATTCACTCGGTGGCCTGTTGGGGACGTGTGTACACGGACTACTCGCTTAGTGTCCTGTTAGGGACGTGTGTACACGGACTACTCGCTCAGTGTCCTGTTGGGGACGTGTGTACACGGACTACTCGCTCGGTGTCCTGTTGGGGATGTGTGTACACGGACTACTTGCTCAATGGCATTTGGGAGGCGTGTGAACACAGACTATTCACTCAGTGGCCTGTTGGGGACGTGGGTACACGGACTACTCGCTCAGTGTCCTGTTGGGGACGTGTGGACACGACTACTCGCTCAGTACCCCGTTGGGGACGTGTGTACACGGACTACTCGCTCAGTGGCATGTTGGGGACGTGTGTACACAGACTATTCACTCCGTGGCCTGTTGGGGACGTGTGTACATGGACTACTCGCTTAGTGTCCTGTTGGGGACGTGTGTACACAGACTACTCGCTCAGTGTCCTGTTGGAGACGTGTGTACACGGACTACTCGCTCAGTGGCATGTTGGAGACGTTTGTTCACAGACGATTCACTCGGTGGCCTGTTGGGGACGTGTGTGCACGGACTACTCGCTCAGTGTCCTGTTAGGGACGTGTGTACACGGACTACTCGTTCAGTGTCCTGTTGGGGACGTGTGTACACGGACTACCCGCTTGGTGTCCTGTTGGGGACGTGTGTACACGGACTACTCGCTCAGTGGCATGTTGGAGACGTGTGTTCACAGACTATTCACTCGGTGGCCTGTTAGGGACGTGGGTACACGGACTACTCGCTCAGTGTCCTGTTGGGGACGCGTGGACACGACTACTCGCTCAGTGCCCCGTTGGGGACGTGGGTACACGGACTACTCGCTCAGTGTTCTGTTGTGGATGTGTGGACACGACTACTCGCTCAGTGCCCCGTTGGGGACGTGTGTACACGGACTACTCGCTCAGTGTCCTGTTGGGGACGTGTGTACACGGACTACTCGCTCAGTGTCCTGTTGGGGACGTGTGTACACGGACTACTCGCTCGGTGTCCTGTTGGGGACGTGTGTACACGGACTACTCGCTCAGTGGCATTTTGGAGACGTGTGTACACAGACTATTCACTCAGTGGCCTGTTGGGGACGTGTGTACACGGACTACTCGCTCAGTGTCCTGTTGGGGACATGTGTACACGGACTACTCGCTCAGTGTGCTGTTGGGGACGTGTGTAGACGGACTACTCGCTCAGTGTCCTGTTGGGGACGTGTGTACACGGACTACTCGCTCGGTGTCCTGTTGGGGACGTGTGTACACGGACTACTCGCTCAGTGGCATTTTGGAGACGTGTGTACACAGACTATTCACTCGGTGGCCTGTTGGGGACGTGTGTACACGGACTACTCGCTCAGTGTCCTGTTGGGGATGTGTGGAGACGTCGACACGGGCAAACAGTTGCGTTTAATCGTTTGAGTGATTAGGGCGATTATCAGGCTGTGTAAAGGTACCCTTAGCCTCAGAAACCCCTCTAAGGGTTCTGGTTGGTGGTCTGATGGATTTACGGGTCTGGTCTGAGGTAACATGTTTAAGTGCCCGCTCACATAGATGTATTTCCTGTCATATCATCCATCCATATTTTAAACAGACGTAATACAGACATCATATAACATGATTGATTTATATCGGTGTATTCAGGCGTTCAATTTTTATGCATTTATTTTACGAACGTAAGAAAAAAAACCCTCCGACGCAACATGTCGTATTTTTATCAGTATTTACGGATGAAAATTGCTCATTAAAGTCAATGAAAACGCAGCAAATACGCAGTTGCATGTGTGTTCACGGCACTTCTCACAAACGTTGCCAGCATACAGTTGGTCAAAGGTTCCATCAATTGGGCCTTCTTGCGTTTTTTTATTTACGCATGGAAAATGCAGAAAATACAGATGCAATACGGATGTATAAAACAAGCATCAAAAACGCACGCAACACGCACATAATGTTTTTTCATGGACAAAAATAGCATTTGCTCGTGTGAACGAGCCCTTAGAGGCGTGGTTGATTAAAAAAAAATTTTATTACCGGTATGCGATTCGCATGTTCTTGCCTTAATTATCGCATGGCGCATGGTACACTAAATGCCTCACTGTTTGGTGGTGCGCCAATATTAGTAGCAATGCCCCATAGTTCATCCTCATCTCTTCTTGCAGTTCTCCTCTCCAATAATGGCGCAGCTCCACAACGTATATTGTCTTGGTTGCATTCGCTATGTCGGATTTCCTTGACCTTTTTAGCAGGTTGGAGCATCCGAATAATGAGACTGTTACCTGCACAAATAATCGAAATGAGCCGCGCAGCGTAATATTTGTGATTTATAGCTCGATGGGCCGCAGAAACGTGAGAGCGCAGTCATCATCCTGATCCAGTCCGATCCTATAGCACAGCTGACATTTATCATGGAGGATACTATTACACACACAGAGCAAAGGTCACCGGCGGCAAAAATAGCAGCAGCCGGCTGTCTGCGCCCTTTCGGAAGGTTAAACAAATAATATGGGTTTAACCCATAGGGTTCTCACCTTGTGAATCCTAATAAATAGCCCCCCCCCCCCCCCCAGTATCCCCGCAGAGATCAGAGTCACGTTACCACCTTGTTAGAGCTGCGATGTCACATGGAAGACCGGTTTGTCGCTGGGAGAGAAGGACGTGTCGATTCCCCTATAGAATATATTTTCAAGAGTGAAGATCCTCAAGATTAGGGTTTGGGTTGGTTCACCCCTTGTCTGCAACAATCACACCTGGATCACCACACTGCGGGGATGTCTAAAGTTAACTACTAGCACGATTTTATGCCTTTGAGCTTTTTTTATAGAAAAGTCCCATTTCAGCGGTTATTACTAATGCACTCATTGTCAGCACCCATCCCTCCCCTAGAAGTTGTCGGAATTGCATGAAACTTTCTCTGTGTGATTGTTACGCTCATATAATGCGTAATTGTAACGCACCTCTTCAGGGAGGCATACCGCATTCCC